>NC_091934.1:32283388-32435888 GCF_041260155.1 Ptychodera flava | reverse complement strand
TGTACATGATGATGTATCGGGCTTTTGATTTATTCAAAAGTTCACAAAACTGTTCAAAGACGGGTGCGAAAATTGAAAAGTTTTGTCAGGAATAATACGACATTAAGGGAATCAACTGATCTCAGCCGTCTATAAAATTAAGAAAGACAGTCGATTTAGCAGACCGGTTAAGTACCAATATTGGAGTCTTGCGACGGGGGAATTGCTATCTCCCTCGTTAAACTATCCACAGAACTCATAAGCTTCTGTCATTTGCCAGTCTAGTAAGCACCAATCACAGTCATCGCTGTCCAGAATGTTGCCAAGAAGCTGCAACTTGGGGGGTCCTGGAACGACCAGCACCAGCTGTGACATCTTTTAATTTCACAGGGATTCATCGGGAGAGTAGGAGAGAAAGCGGATCAATTTTGAAAGGTGTAACATTTATACCACCTCCGATATTTCATCTCTCAGCTCGGCCGTGATTGGAGCTGACATTTGGAAGACAATAAACGACGTGAAGTGTTTCAGTGTTTCAAAGGTTACTGACAGGTAACCTGGAGACATCAACTGTAACTTTTGGTGTGAACATTTCCCATGACGTCCGGATCTGATGACCTTTATTGAAACTGCAAATATTACCTAGGATGAATGGTATTTGATTTCAAGCATTATTGCACTGTTGGTGTACATGTCATTGACTAGTTTATTTTATAGCGTGTTTTATGAATTCATGACATTTCTGGCTAAATTTAATTTGATATTATATTGATTTATTATCCATAATATCCGTGGAATTGAATTTTGTAAGTGTCATGAACATGCACAGGTTTAAATACTATGTGTACATATCTTTTTATTTCAAAATTTTCCATAATGAGCTGGTGCTTAAATCTTGCTGTTAGAGCTGCTAAAGTCTGGTACAATGAGTTAAGAGCTTGCTATATCAAATGCATAATAAAGTGAAGAGTTGTGAAATGTTTCAGATACTAAGATCACAATCGCCCAATTGGATTAGAAACAGGTCTATTTATTTCAAAGTGAGGCAACATTCAAGAAGAGAAGCCGCAAACTGATGGTGTCATACCTGCCGTACACAAAACCGAGGCTCTACAGAGTCTGACTGCACTTTGTGGCTGTACCATTTTTTGAATAATTTATTTTCACAAACTTTATTTTTGTAAATAAAGGTATACATATCTGAGGGTGACATCAAAATGATCAAATCTTCACATGACTTTTAGCAAAATATCAATTTTCTGAGCTGAAGCACTTAAATACAACATGTCTCTCACAATTATGACAGAGAGAAATGTCTCTTCAAGATTACACACACACTATTTTTTTTCAATTTATCCAAAGTGATTTTCATCTTAAAGTTGATAGAACAAAACAGAAATTGATGATCAGCCTTCTGAAATTCAAACATGAAACGATATTTTCAAATTACGCAATATCAACTTGAATATCATATTGTGTACTGCAGCAAGGCCACTCAATAATATGACAGCATAGTTGACATAGATTATCACATAAAAGGCGTTTGCTTCTTCAGAAAATCAGACAAAAGTTGCAGTCTAACAAAACCTAAGCTAAAATTTGGTATTTTTACCAGTACCATACAAAGGAAAACTTGGCCTGCTATTTCGTATTGGAAACAAGAGAAATCTTCTGTTTGGCCAAACTAGTTGACGAAATATCTTTCAGTGGAGCCGCGGTAGGTACTTTGATGTTTTGAAAGATTTCTGGAAAACTATCATAGCTCTTGGACAAATCCTGGACGTTATAAAATATTTATGCGCTTGGTTGTATCAAGTTTCGGATCAAAATCCTAAGTATGATTGTCACCAGAAGACAAAGTCATACGCGGAGGAACTACAAGTATCTTTCTTTCCCACCTCAAGCCTTGTTTTAAGGATCTTCTTTTGTTGTGAAACCGGAGTTTACTGGCAACAAAAGTTACTGAATCTTGTTTCCTGTCAATGTACAGCGGCTTAGAAGGTTGAATCTGATTGGTAGAAACTCATTATCTACAGTAACTTGCAGAGTCTGAAACTAGGGCTTATCTCAACCTGTTTGGCAGTTTGGAAATAATTCAGTATGAGTTTAAGCCGACCAATTGGCTTAACGCTTCCAAGACTTTGTACATTTGCCCTCTTTTTTATCAATTTTTGAAAACTAGATATGCCTGCTTTACAAGGATCTATAACGTTGATGAATACTAAGTCACAATTCTTTGACAGTGGATTTCATCTTAATTTCTGCTTGATACATTTCTAGTCAAAGATTACAATCTTAAAAAAGACGACATTTCATTAGGGCAACTACCAGATGCTGCAGTCAGTTGAATTTTTTTTTTTTTTCGGAAAGAATAAATCATAAAACAAAGAAACAAAGATCAATACACACAAAGGTTCCAGATAATGATTCACGTAATTTTCCACATTACAGAACGAATCAAGTTTCAAATCAATTTTGTAAAAGGATGCACACAGAATGATCCCAAACATCCCTCAGAGCGAGATTTCAATTATTTCGCTCTCCTCATAATCCAGATCTGATATTTGAGAAATGAAACGTTATCTCCCCTTGCAAAAGTAAAGTAGTGTTTGAGAATTGTGCTTGGGGACTATTCTGACAAAAGGCAATCCTATCTGTGGAACACGTTTAAGAATTAATAAACCAATTTCCTTAGATTTAGCTATCTTTTCTTCCAATCACATCTTCTACGGCATCAATCCTTTTCCCGTAGACTCACAGATGCACATCAATTGTTTGAGGCTTGCAAATTTCTACGGCGCTCACGTAGAGGACGAGTAAATGTGAGCCACAAAAGCATGAGGTATTTTATCTTTCTGTGTTTTTTTTTATTATGCCTCAGCGGAATTGCCCACATTGTAACATATCCTTATGAACACTGTCACTACCCTTTTTATGAACAATTTTGGATTGATCCAATTGTTTGTCATGAGAATGGTTAGACTCATGTATGCAGAATGGGGGTGATACTATAGAAGGGAACTGTTTGAATCTAGAGGGAAGAAAATGGAAGGAACAGGACTACAACAGTAAATGAGAAACTGTGAAAGTGAAAAGGTCAGGCTGGGGAACCAAAACAGGAGAAAGTCTGGGAGAATCTGATTGGCGAATTCATTACATCCATGAGATCTTCAAGATTCAACATTACAAAGAAACATTAAGATTAGATAAGCGTTTTAAAATGACTGTTATTGAAATTGCTTCTCCTTGATGGGAGGCATCCCATATTCCTCATTTTTCAATTTCAGTAAACCTTTCCGATGAGAAAAAGAAATTCAATCAATGGAAGTGAATTTCCTTGGTGGTTTAAATTTCAGCAAAGGCCTTCAGTTTAGGTTGAACCATACTGCAGATGTCTGTGAGCCTCCCTGAAAAGCACTTTACATACATTTAAAAATTAACAAAAATCAACGCTGTGACACAATAGAAATTTGAGAATGAGTTTTCTGGGGTGGGGGTTTTAATCAGAAGGCATCAATGACAACACATGTAGTATACAGGGTTAATTTTTCTTGGGGGGGGGGGGAGAGGGTGAACTCAACTGTTAACTGCTTGTATGAAAACTAAGTTTATCAGTGTACACTGCAGCAAGGCAGCTGGTACAGATGTGATGTCAAATTGACTATAGCTTGTATTCATACAAACACTGCATGGCTCAGAATTGAAAGATGAGTATGTCACAAAAGATTTTTTTTTGAGAGAGAAATTACCCCCAAGACAATGTCTTCAGAATATCTAAAATGTCAATCTTTCTATCAATGCTGCGGTGATATTATTTGCTTATCGTCTTTGTTGGTTACTTACACAGGGACTGGTGATAACACAGTTATTTTGTCTTGAACTGAGAGTGACATGACAACTCTCTATTGTTTACTCTGTTCACCCCCCCCCCTCCCTACCCTCCATTGCCAGAAAACAGGCCTACAACCACCACTGATACAAAAGGGTTTGGGCGAAACCATTGTGGAGAAGGGGGTTACAGCTCCATTAGCTGTACTTGTCACGTATTATCTTTGTTCTGAAAACACAGTTTCTTATTCTACATTGACACTCATGTCAAAATGCCTCATCTTCAACCTATCCACACAGTCAGTACTCTATATACTTGAATGTACAGGTACATGTATATTTGAAGTCCAACGTTGTTATCGGCAACTGAACTTCTAGTCTTGACCTCAATTTTTTGTCAATAATGTTTTTATATATTTGCAAGACTGATGGTATGTATTTTGAAATACAAGAAGAAGTGTGCTTACTTTACGGAACAAAAATAGTGAAAATCTTATCAAAGATTACAGTTATTAATGTCCCTCAAGACTTTATCTGCTGTACCAGTATATATGCAAAGCTGTCCTAGAAATAGTTTACGATGAACTATTGATGTGAAAATCTATGACTACCAATAAAATCTTGAATGCTTGACTGCAAATGTACCTATATCCTTATGCTGTTTTGGTGTCAATATATTTTGCCTCTGTGTAACTTCCATTGTATGGGTATCGATCAGAATTATCAAGCCTGCAAAACTATTTCTGGTGCTCGTCTGGAAGGCACGACATAAACACTCAGTTACTCAGTAACCCTGGCTTTCAACCTGCCACAAACAGAGCTGACCTACGATTATTTTGAAAATTTGGGGGACGCCCAAGGTAATTCTACAAAAAGTGCACCAAAAATGAGTCATAAAGTAGTCATGAAAACATGTTGTTCTGGGATTTTTTGGAGTCTGAGTACCTGCTGACTCCAAATGTCATTTACTTGTAGTGTACCTGCAATGTTTTAAAAATGTGTCACATGAATGGTGTATATTGCCAGTTTGTTCTTGCGGTCAAAAGTAAAATGTACCTGAGATGTACAGAAATACTGAGGGCACTGCAAGATTGACAAAACAACATTTGGAGAAAATTATATTGAAATTCTCTGCATAAACTACAGTATACACAAACTTTTGTTCTTGAAGTTAGATTCTTCATATCCCAGGATTTATTTCCTCAAGAAAAGCAAATATTCTTGGCAACTGGCAAATCAATACAACACAGTCGAAACTTTTCATAGTTTTGTTAATTATTGATGATTCCCCTTAAATATTCTAAACCTTTGCTGCTAGGATTTGCAAAGAACTACACCAATCTGTATATGCAATGATTTGACAATGACACACTAAAGTTATCGAGTTTACATTAGTTATTTTCAAGATTTATTTCCTCTAGAAAACCATCTATTTTTGGTAACTTTTCAGGCAGCCATGGTGCACATGGAACAGATATGCCTGAAGTACGTGCATGTGTAGTACCTATGTTATGTCTGCGTGCATTCACTTATGTGAGTGTGCGCACAGTTGTACAGGTTCCCGGCATGTGAGTGTGCAGAAAATTTTCCTTTCCTTTCATTTCAAAAGTGTATGCTGATTTCACCTCGCTTTAGGGAATACTGTAAGTAAGACAGGAAACTCTTGTTTACCACAAATGTAATCCACCGAGTCAAAATATTGAAGAACAAATTTAAAACTTAATGTTGATTGTCGCATCATTGCATACACAGAATGGTGGGGGTTCCTTACAAATCCTGGGAAAGTCTTTTAGAAATATTGAAGTTGTCATCGATATGTGTAAACTGAGTAAAAACTGACTTCATGCTGGCATAAAGAGCGCCCTCATTAGTCAAGCATATGCTGTCATGGACCCGCGGCCATCTTTCTCATGAGTTCATTCATTCAAATGAACTACTAAAGTTATAATTGAAGTTATCAGAGTAAAAAGTTTCATGTTCAATGAAATAACAAAAAGAGTTTAACTGAGAGAATGAAAATGAATGAAGGTTTTCAATGCTATGTTTTGCTGTTCTTTGTCACTCCAGAGACACGACTACTTCTGAATCAATTTTTTTTTAAGGTACATTTGGGATAACTAACTTTCCCTCAACTTGAAAACTGTCATAAACTCAGCAAATGTGTTATTAAAATGGTGCTTTCTACTGAGTCCACTAAGTTCCCCAGGTGTTCATAAAGTCTTCTTTTGATTGCTATGTGCAACTTGTATGCTGACACTGTACGGGCACAGCACTGATTGTAATCGTAGGTTTGTTGCCTAATACCTCAAGCAATGTGTGTGCTACCTTTGTCCCTGTTGACAGACATGCAGACAAATTCTGTCTCTGTGCATCCATACTCGATTATTGCAGCTTGTGGTAAGATCCTTTGACATGTGAGTTTTATAGTCTCAACCATGTCACGCGGTAGCAAAGAACCGATTTTATCCTTCGTGCAAGAGTAATTTCCATGTTTCGTTAAAATTTTCAGGAACAAAAATTTTGGATACATGTGTTGAAACTGGGACACTATTACAAATCAGCCCTATTCTACCACAATTCTTAAAAAACTCCTGTATAGCAATCAACATGGACGGTACAGTGACTTTCAATCATCAGAACACAGAACATGTAAACTCAGTGCACATGTACACTGTCAAAATCACTTCTCTATTCACGATAACAATGCCCATTACACAGACACAGGCTGTGTTGACAGGCTAAATACCTGGTTTTCACCTCGCTTCAGGGAGTACTGTAAGTATTAAAGACAGGAAAATCTTGTTTACCACAAATGTAATCCACGGAGTCAAAATATTGAACAACAGATAAAAAGTTAATGTTGATGTCCTTTTGAGATTCATCGTATTTCTGTGCAATTTTCAATGACGGTTCTCCGAGTAGAATCTCATATGAAAAAAAAAGATAATATAATCTTGACAAGTTGTATTCCTCGTTGACCAATACCTCACACATTACTGTGCCATCATTACCTCAACTCGCACACTCATGGGATTCTGTTCAGTATTAGGGTCTACACAGCGGGAATTGTTTTAGATCAAAAACGATCAAAAACTATCAAAAGTGGATAAAACTTGGACACGATGCCGGTTTTTGGTTGTTATTCATGGTTTCTATGGGTCGGAGGTCAGATGAACTGGGAGATGGTTGCCATTTTGTTCTAGACAACAGGCATTCCCGCAATGACAGGGCCGCAGTTTACAGCTAATATGCCGATTCTATTTTCTGCCTGTCCAAATTTTCAGGATCTTCCATATCAAAGCACTGAGCAAATCAATCTGAAATTCATTTATTTATTACATAATTATGTTTTTCTTGGTAACTGCTTTGTTTTCATGATTATCCATATGTGTCACAGCATCTTAAAACAGAGAAAGTTTGATACATGTACATGTATTCACACAAGAAGCAGTATGAGTTAAGGTAGAACATGCCTCAGGGACAGATATTTCGACTCTCAAACTTTTATAATTCTTTTCTGATCTACCACTGGTGGGGGTTCATTTTAAAGCTTTCGGTGTAAGAAAACTTCTCACCAGCTTAATTTTTTGAAATTCGAAAATTTTAGCACAGGGATGGTGGCCATTTTGAATTTTAAATATCATAATATCTTGAGTTATTTGTTTCCTTAGTACAAAAATTTGCGCGTTGACCCCAGATTTTTATTTTTGATTTTGAAAGAGAATGGTTGAAAGATTCCTCAAGGAAAGTTTGAGCATAAGTTTAAGTCTTTCACTTTCGAGGTGCATACTACCTTAATACAACTTGTACTAGCCCACTCAGTCTCTTGTGCAAAGAGAATAAAATGACACATTTGACATGTAAAAGAAAACATCACTTCCTTGAACTAATTCAAGCTACTCCCTCTAACAAGAAGTGGAATACCAAAAATACTTAGTTAATACACCAAGAAAACCCAAGCCACCATCATAAGGAGGTACAACACTCCTTCAAGATGAGATAAAAACATCTGGGTGAAAAAAGCACCAGGTTAAGATTGCTGACAGAGGCACATTTGCACAGACTTTGAAAGCAGGCTGTCATTTTCATGACCTTTTGACACTCCTCAACAGCTCTACCTCCTCTGTGTTTTCTGGGTCCTGCATCCAATTGCCCTTTGACCTCAGGAACAGATCAGCAATGAGTACCACTACCTATTTCTAATGAGACTTGTAATCTTTGAACCTGTCCCCAAACACTCACTTGCCCTCACTTAATTGTTTTCAATCTATCTCACATTTAATCAGTTGATGCCCGACCATTTATATTTTCCCAATGCAGTAGAACTGGAGAGATTACACAATTACCGATTCTTTTTCTTATTTTTATCGTCAAGTCCAAATGCTTGGATATTTACACAATCAATCATAAACTGACAACTCCTGTTTGTCATAAAGTAATTTACGTTTCAGAGTTATATGGTTGATTGTGTATGGACACTATAAGACAAAGTAGCATTTTTGTGAAGGCTGGCATCAGGTACGTTTTACAGGGAGGTTCCCTAGTCACATTACTTTATCCACCCTCCAACCCCAAACCCCCCCACCCAGCCCCTACATATCAATGAAATCCTATGTGAGGCAAACAAAACGGGTTCAAGGTTCCTAAACAATTTATATACAAGTACGAATCCTAACCTGAGCAAAGACACAGCAAACCAACATATCCTTGATGGCTGCATTTTGTTGCACAGTTTAGTATCTATAAGTCAATTTGAAGCCTTTCAAATGCCTTGGATTTTGTATAGTGCCAACATTTTATATGGCTCGACGCATGCTTGGTTTTCTTTATAGTCAACATCTGGGTTCAGGAAATTGTTTGTTTCCTTCATTTCATCCGATTTCTATGCAGCTCAAAAGCACACAGTGCATGTAAATTCAGGGAAGAGTAAAACTGGAGATCAATAGTAAAATGTTTTGCTGTCACAACATTTGAACAAATTTTTGTGAAAATTATAAAACACTGGCACAGTATGGTAGCAGCAACCTGTCTTTGATGTACCTTGCACAACCGATAATTACATTGTGCGGCTGCATTCCATGATTCAAGTGGATATATAGGTCAAGTTGGAATGGCAAGTATTCCGCCTACCTTCAGCTTGAAAGACAGCAGATGGATTTTTGACAGAAAATTTACCTTCAAAATGGATGAAATGTGGACCTCTCCTGGAAAATCAGTGACGCAGAAGAAATTTGCAGCGACTAAAAGGTCTGCTAGTGTTGAAAACTGGACGCAGTACCACGATGAGCAGTACAATCCATGGAAGATAATGTTTATCTGATGTTTAAACGGCTGTCAATCATGACTGTTTGTGTATAGTGTTAAATAAGTTCACATTTATCTAGCAAATACAGCAACTAGTACAATAAATAGGTTCTTTTGTTATTTCAGGCATGCCTAGGGGAACAGTGTTTTTCTTTTTAAGTGCAAATGAAGGGGTGGAATTTTTCAACGGCAAAAGTTTCACAAATGATGTACAAGGTATGTCTCTGTCATTGTATGGACTATGACTCAGTGATAGAGCTTCTAATACTGAATCTTGCCGAGCTCAGAAGCAATGTTTCCAACTTTAGAAGCAAGTGCCGAGATGTTTCCGTGTGGGCAATGTCTGTTGGGGGAGAGAGAAAGCCTAAATCAAGTTATTCGGTAGAAAATTTTAGCAATGGCAAACATCAAATGTCAAAGAATATGCATTCGCCTGTGCATGTCGAGTGCCTATACAAGCTGTATCAAGCTATGGAATGGAATTTCTGCCTGCCATTCAATTCCTGACTTGAACAGCACAATTACACATCAGATAACTAGCCTATATTTCTTCAAAATTGAAGTACTGTAATTCCAGGCTTTCCATTTTAAGCAAAATACAACTCTTTCCTTATCCTCTTCTGTCACTCAGTATATGTGCTCATGTAATTTGTTTTACATGTGTATGTACGATTTTTTTTTTGTACCAGGCATTTCATAGGTTCATAATTATGATAGCTGCCGATCAACTTATTTGTATTTGATTTCTAGTGTAAATGCTTATTACTGCAATATTTATCATTCGATCATATTTTGTCGTTGAGCATTATGTTCTGGAAGAGCCATGCCTGTGCAGTAGTTCCTGACATATTTTCACTATCTTTACAGCTAATTTCATGTACCAGTACGTGCCTGTATAAAACGGGCAACATGTTCACATTGATCATTCATACATAGATCTACTTGCAACATGCATGTCGACTCAATCACCCATTGCATTTCATTTTTCATGATTGTAGGTCAGTGGATATGAACATTTCGTCAGTTTGATGGATTTTAAAAAGGGGAAGTCCTCAATCCCTGGTTCTAGTATTAGTTCTTGTTGACATCCAGTTTTCATGCAGTGTTAGTCCTTTGTTCGTGAATTAAAACTGTTATCAGGTTGTTAATTTGCTTTTCAGATAAAGCTGATAAATAACCTGCCCCTTTAAAAATTGAAATCGGGCTGTCGGATTATGAAAACTTCAATATTGTTTTTTTTGGAGTATTTGATATTAAGAAATAATGGTGACATTCAGAGAGTTCAGAATGGACATTCCAATACGAGTACACAACTGTGTCAGAAGCAATAGTTGCCAGGATTTGTAATGGTAGTTTGTTTTTGACTTTGCTCAGGACAAGCAAACCAATTAACAGAATTTTACATGAAAGTCTCTTTGACGAGTGTTTTAAAAAATACTGTGGCCTGTTTGATAATATATCAAAATTTCACAAAAATAAACCATCTTGATAACATAAAATGTGTCTGTCACAGAAATGTTGTGGTTTCAAGATGTGCTCAAGATTCACCAGGGCTGCAAACTCGGCAGACAGCCCATGTAGCCGACAATGAGATGCTAATGATATGCAGAATGTACAAGTTTCAGGTTTCGTCGACCAACTTCCCCCTCTTGGGTACAACTTCAAACTCAGAAATACCAAGTCGGTGGCTATCGCCTGTTACATAATTCAATAGCAAACTTGTGGAAGTTGGCAAGTTCTTGGGACCCTCTGCCAACTTGCCAACTTACTTGCCAACTTTCAATGGGGAAGTTGGCGGGGGCCTCTGCCAACTTGCCAACTTACTTGCCAACTTTTAATGGGAAGTTGGCGGGGGCCTCTGCCAACTTGCCAACTTACTTACTTGCCAACTTTAATTGGTGGAAGTTGGCGGGGGCCTCTGCCAACTTGCCAACTTACTTGCCAACTTTCAATGGGGAAGTTGGCGGAGGCCTCTGCCAACTTCCACCAATTAAAGTTGGCAAGTAAGTAAGTTGGCAAGTTGGCACAGGCTTCCGCCAACTTCCACCCATGAAAGTTGGCAAGTAATGGAGTTGGCAAGTAAGTTGGCAAGTTGGCACAGGCCTCTGCCAACTTCCACCCATGAAAGTTGGCAAGTAAGTAAGTTGGCAAGTTGGCAGAGGCCCCCGCCAACTTCCATCCATTTAAGTTGGCAAGTAAGTAAGTTGGCAAGTTGGCAGAGGCCCCCGCCAACTTCCACCCATGAAAGTTGGCAAGTAAGTTGGCAAGTTGGCAGAGGCCCCCGCCAACTTCCACCCATGAAAGTTGGCAAGTAAGTTGGCAAGTTGGCAGAGGCCTCCACCAACTTCCACCCATGAAAGTTGGCAAGTAAGTTGGCAAGTTGGCACACGCCTCCGCCAACTTCCACCCATGAAAGTTGGCAAGTAAGTTGGCAAGTTGGCAGAGGCCCCCGCCAACTTCCACCCATGAAAGTTGGAAAGTAAGTAAGTTGGCAAGTTGGCAGAGGCCCCTGCCAACTTCCACCCATGAAAGTTGGCAAGTAAGTAAGTTGGCAAGTTGGCACAGGCCCCCGCCAACTTCCACCCATGAAAGTTGGCAAGAAAGTAAGTTGGCAAGTTGGCAGAGGCCCCCGCCAACTTCAACCCATGAAAGTTGGCAAGTAAGTTGGCAAGTTGGCACAGGCCCCCGCCAACTTCCAGCAGACAGTCAATGTAGCCGACAATAAGATGCTAATGATATGCAGAATGTACAAGTTTCAGGTTTCGTCGACCAACTTCCCCCTCTTGGGTACAACTTCAAACTCTGAAATACCAAGTCGGTGGCTATCGTCTGTTACATAATTCAATAGCAAACTTGCAGAAGTTGACAAGTTCATGGGACCCTCTGCCAACTTGCCAACTTACTTGCCAACTTTCAATGGGGAAGTTGGCGGGGGCCTCTGCCAACTTGCCAACTTACTTACTTGCCAACTTTCATGCGTGGAAGTTGGTGGCGCCCTTTGCCAAGTTGTGGAAGTTGGCAAGTTTGTGGGACCCTCTGCCAACTTGCCAACTTACTTGCCAACTTTCAATGGGGAAGTTGGCGGGGGCCTCTGACAACTTGCCAACTTACTTACTTGCCAACTTTCATGCAGTTGGCAAGTTGGCAGAGGCCCCCGCCAACTTCCACCCATGAAAGTTGGCAAGTAAGTAAGTTGGCAAGTTGGCAGATGCCCCGCCAACTTCCCGGTATGGAAGTTGGCAAGTAAGTTGGCAAGTTGGCACAGGCCTCTGCCAACTTCCACCCATGAAAGTTGGCAAGTAAGTAAGTTGGCAAGTTGGCAGAGGCCCCCGCCAACTTCCATCCATTTAAGTTGGCAAGTAAGTAAGTTGGCAAGTTGGCAGAGGCCCCCGCCAACTTCCACCCATGAAAGTTGGCAAGTAAGTTGGCAAGTTGGCAGAGGCCTCCGCCAACTTCCACCCATGAAAGTTGGCAAGTAAGTAAGTTGGCAAGTTGGCGCAGGCCCCTGCCAACTTCCACCCATGAAAGTTGGCAAGTAAGTTAGCAAGTTGGCAGATGCCCCTGCCAACTTCCACCCATGAAAGTTGGCAAGTAAGTAAGTTGGCAAGTTGGCAGAGGCCCCCGCCAACTTCCCAGTATGAAAGTTGGCAAATAAGTTGGCAAGTTGGCACAGGCCTCCGCCAACTTCCACCCATGAAAGTTGGCAAGAAAGTAAGTTGGAAAGTTGGCAGAGGCCCCCCCAACTTCCACCCATGAAAGTTGTCAAGTAAGTTGGCAAGTTGGCAGAGGCCCCCGCCAACTTCCACCCATGAAAGTTGGCAAGAAAGTAAGTTGGCAAGTTGGCAGAGGCCCCCGCCAACTTCCACCCATGAAAGTTGGCAAGTAAGTAAGTTGGCAAGTTGGCAGAGGCCCCCGCCAACTTCCCAGCCATGAAAGTTGGCAAGTAAGTTGGCAAGTTGGCACAGGCCTCCACCAACTTCCACCCATGAAAGTTGGCAAGAAGTAAGTTGGCAAGTTGGCAGAGGCCCCGCCAACTTCCCCATGAAAGTTGGCAAGTAAGTTGGCAAGTTGGCAGAGGCCCCCGCCAACTTCCACCCATGAAAGTTGGCAGTAAGTAAGTTGGCAAGTTGGCAGAGGCCCCCGCCAACTTCCACCATGAAAGTTGGCAAGTAAGTAAGTTGGCAAGTTGGCAGAGGCCCCCGCCAACTTCCACCCATGAAAGTTGGCAAGTAAGTTGGCAAGTTGGCAGAGGCCCCCGCCAACTTCCACCCATGAAAGTTGGCAAGTAAGTAAGTTGGCAAGTTGGCAGGCCCCCGCCAACTTCCACCCATGAAAGTTGGCAAGTAAGTTGGCAAGTTGGCAGAGGCCCCCGCCAACTTCCACCCATGAAAGTTGGCAAGTAAGTAAGTTGGCAAGTTGGCAGACGCCCCCGCCAACTTCCACCCATGAAAGTTGGCAAGTAAGTTGGCAAGTTGGCAGAGGCCTCCGCCAACTTCCACCATGAAAGTTGGCAAGTAAGTAAGTTGGCAAGTTGGCAGAGGCCCCCGCCAACTTCCACCCATGAAAGTTGGCAAGTAAGTTTGGCAAGTTGGCAGAGGCCCCCGCCAACTTCCACCCATGAAAGTTGGCAAGTAAGTAAGTTGGCAAGTGGCAGAGGCCCCGCCAACTTCCACCCATGAAAGTTGGCAAGTAAGTTGGCAATTGGCAGAGGCCCCCGCCAACTTCCACCCATGAAAGTTGGCAAGTAAGAGTTGGCAAGTTGGCAGAGGCCCCCGCCAACTTCCACCCATGAAAGTTGGCAGAAGTAAGTTGGCAAGTGGCAGAGGCCCCCGCCAACTTCCACCCATGAAAGTTGGCAAGTAAGTTGGCAAGTTGGCACAGGCCTCTGCCAACTTCCCTGATGAAAGTTGTCAAGTAAGTTGGCAAGTTGGCATAGGCCTCCGCCAACTTCCACCCATGAAAGTTGGCAAGTAAGTAAGTTGGCAAGTTGGCACAGGCCCCGCCAACTTCCACCCATGAAAGTTGGCAAGTAAGTAAGTTGGCAAGTTGGCAGAGGCCCCCGCCAACTTCCATGTATGAAAGTTGGCAAGTAAGTTGGCAAGTTGGCAGAGGCCCCGCCAACTTCCACCCATGAAAGTTGGCAAGTAAGTAAGTGGCAAGTTGGCAGAGGCCCCCGCCAACTTCCACCATGAAAGTTGGCAAGTAAGTTGGCAAGTTGGCACAGGCCTCCGCCAACTTCCACCCATGAAAGTTGGCAAGTAAGTAAGTTGGCAAGTTGGCAGAGGCCCCCGCCAACTTCCACCCATGAAAGTTGGCAAGTAAGTAAGTTGGCAAGTTGGCAGAGGCCCCCGCCAACTTCCACCCATGAAAGTTGGCAAGTAAGTAAGTTGGCAAGTTGGCAGAGGCCCCCGCCAACTTCACCCATGAAAGTTGGCAAGTAAGTTGGCAAGTTGGCAGAGGCCTCCGCCAACTTCCACCCATGAAAGTTGGCAAGTAAGTAAGTTGGCAAGTTGGCAGAGGCCCCGCCAACTTCCACCCATGAAAGTTGGCAAGTAAGTTGGCAAGTTGGCAGAGGCCCCCGCCAAGTTCAAGAAAAGTTGTAAAGTTGGCAGAGGCCCCCGCCAACTTCCACCCATGAAAGTTGTCAAGTAAGTTGGCAAGTTGGCAGAGGCCCCCGCCAACTTCCACCCATGAAAGTTGGCAAAGTAAGTTGGCAAGTGGCAGAGGCCCCCGCCAACTTCCACCCATGAAAGTTGGCAAGTAAGTTGGCAAGTTGGCAGAGGCCCCCGCCAACTTCCACCATGAAAGTTGGCAAGTAAGTTGGCAAGTTGGCAGAGGCCCCCGCCAACTTCCACCCATGAAAGTTGGCAAGTAAGTAAGTTGGCAAGTTGGCAGAGCCCCCGCCAACTTCCACCATGAAAGTTGGCAAGTAAGTTGGCAAGTTGGCACAGGCCTCCGCCAACTTCCACCCATGAAAGTTGGCAAGTAAGTAAGTTGGCAAGTTGGCAGAGGCCCCCGCCAACTTCCACCAATGAAAGTTGGCAAGTAAGTAAGTTGGCAAGTTGGCAGAGGCCCCCGCCAACTTCCACCCATGAAAGTTGGCAAGTAAGTTGGCAAGTTGGCAGAGGCCCCCGCCAACTTCCACCCATGAAAGTTGGCAAGTAAGTTGGCAAGTTGGCAGAGGCCCCCGCCAACTTCCACCCATGAAAGTTGGCAAGTAAGTAAGTTGGCAAGTTGGCAGAGGCCCCCGCCAACTTCCACTCATGAAAGTTGGCAAGTAAGTTGGCAAGTTGGCAGAGGCCCCCGCCAACTTCCACCCATGAAAGTTGTCAAGTAAGTTGGCAAGTTGGCACAGGCCCCTGCCAACTTCCACCAATGAAAGTTGGCAGTAAGTAAGTTGGCAAGTTGGCAGAGGCCCCCGCCAACTTCCACGCATGAAAGTTGGCAAGTAAGTTGGCAAGTTGGCACAGGCCCCGCCAACTTCCCCCATGAAAGTTGGCAAGTAAGTAAGTTGGCAAGTTTGCGCAGGCCTCCGCCAACTTCCCCCATGAAAGTTGGCAAGTAAGTAAGTTGGCAAGTTGGCAGAGGCCCCTGCCAACTTCCACCCATGAAAGTTGGCAAGTAAGTAAGTTGGCAAGTTGGCACAGGCCCCTGCCAACTTCCACCCATGAAAGTTGGCAAGTAAGTAAGTTGGCAAGTTGGCAGAGGCCCCCGCCAACTTCCCCCCATGAAAGTTGGCAAGTAAGTGGCAAGTTGGCACAGGCCCCCGCCAACTTCCACCCATGAAAGTTGGCAAGTAAGTAAGTTGGCAAGTTGGCAGAGGCCCCGCCAACTTCCACCCATGAAAGTTGGCAAGTAAGTAAGTTGGCAAGTTGGCGCAGGCCCCTGCCAACTTCCACCCATGAAAGTTGGCAAGTAAGTTAGCAAGTTGGCAGATGCCCCTGCCAACTTCCACCCATGAAAGTTGGCAAGTAAGTAAGTTGGCAAGTTGGCAGAGGCCCCTGCCAACTTCCACCCATGAAAGTTGGCAAGTAAGTTAGCAAGTTGGCAGATGCCCCTGCCAACTTCCACCCATGAAAGTTGGCAAGTAAGTAAGTTGGCAAGTTGGCAGAGGCCCCCGCCAACTTCCCAGTATGAAAGTTGGCAAGTAAGTTGGCAAGTTGGCACAGGCCTCCGCCAACTTCCACCCATGAAAGTTGGCAAGAAAGTAAGTTGGCAAGTTGGCAGAGGCCCCCGCCAACTTCCACCCATGAAAGTTGTCAAGTAAGTTGGCAAGTTGGCACAGGCCCCCGCCAACTTCCACCCATGAAAGTTGGCAAGTAAGTAAGTTGGCAAGTTGGCAGAGGCCCCGCCAACTTCCACCCATGAAAGTTGTCAAGTAAGTTGGCAAGTTGGCAGAGGCGACTGCCAACTTCCACAATGAAAGTTGGCAAGTAAGTAGTTGACAAGTTGGCAGAGGCCCCCGCCAACTTCACCCGATGAAAGTTGGCGAAGTAAGTTGGCAAGTTGGCAGAGGCCTCCGCCAACTTCCACCCATGAAAGTTGGCAAGTAAGTAAGTTGGCAAGTTGGCAGACACCCCCGCCAACTTCCCGGTATGAAAGTTGGCAAGTAAGTTGGCAAGTTGGCACAGGCCTCTGCCAACTTCCACCCATGAAAGTTGGCAAGTAAGTAAGTTGGCAAGTTGGCAGAGGCCCCCGCCAACTTCCATCCATTTAAGTTGGCAAGTAAGTAAGTTGGCAAGTTGGCAGAGGCCCCCGCAAACTTCCCTGTATGAAAGTTGGCAAGTAAGTTGGCAAGTTGGCAGAGGCCTCCGCCAACTTCCACCCATGAAAGTTGGCAAGTAAGTTGGCAAGTTGGCGCAGGCCCCTGCCAACTTCCACCCATGAAAGTTGGCAAGAAAGTAAGTTGGCAAGTTGGCAGAGGCCCCCGCCAACTTCCACCCATGAAAGTTGTCAAGTAAGTTGGCAAGTTGGCAGAGGCCCCCGCCAACTTCCACCCATGAAAGTTGGCAAGAAAGTAAGTTGGCAAGTTGGCAGAGGCCCCCGCCAACTTCCACCCATGAAAGTTGTCAAGTAAGTTGGCAAGTTGGCAGAGGCCCCCGCCAACTTCCACCCATGAAAGTTAGCAAGTAAGTAAGTTGGCAAGTTGGCAGAGGCCCCCGCCAACTTCCGAGTATGAAAGTTGGCAAGTAAGTTGGCAAGTTGGCACAGGCCTCCGCCAACTTCCACCCATGCAAGTTGGCAAGTAAGTTGGCAAGTTGGCAGAGGCCCCCGCCAACTTCCACCCATGAAAGTTGGCAAGTAAGTAAGTTGGCAAGTTGGCACAGGCCCCCGCCAACTTCCACCCATGAAAGTTGGCAAGTAAGTTAGCAAGTTGGGAGAGGCCCCCGCCAACTTCCACCCATGCAAGTTGGCAAGTAAGTAAGTTGGCAAGTTGGCAGAGGCCCCCGCCAACTTCCCTGTATGAAAGTTGGCAAGTAAGTTGGCAAGTTGGCACAGGCCCCCGCCAACTTCCACCCATGAAAGTTCGCAAGTAAGTAAGTTGGCAAGTTGGCAGAGGTCCCCGCAACTTTCCAGTTGTCAAGTAAGTTGCCAAGAGGGCAGAGGCCCGTGTCATCTATTATTGTCTTCTCATTTACATATTTTTCGTGTAACCCCATGTTCGTGTCGGCTACATAGACTATCTGCCGCAAACTCCCCCAAGACCCGTATCTCATTGAAGAGGTCAAAGGTTGGGTCAAAGGTCAATCAGGAGAAGTTGACAGGAAGCCCTAATACATGTACCCTTGGCTAAACTCTCACCACAAACACAAACATGCAAATCTGCACACCTGCATGCCGTAAAAAGGCTTCTAGGCACACTTGAAACTGTCAACCATCTTGCTTCAAGTGGTTTTTATTTTCAAGTGGCAAACGATAGTAGGTTTACCATTGAGCTTTGTTCAGTGAAAATGTCCAGAGCAGAATTGATGTTAACTACGTGTACGTGTATCACTGCATGTTCTTACTCCGAAAGGAAATTTGGAGTACAAATAACATGGATGAGACACAGGTGTGTCTAGGGGGAGTTGAAAATATTTGAACATCGGCCGGAGTGCACCAAGCACAGGAAACATGGCGAGGCAAGCCCTGAAAATTCATGCTTGAGGTTCAACAAGCACAATACAATGGCGTCGCTGAGTAAACACGGAACTTTTTAACTGAACCACTTAAATCATTAATGGTTTGAACCATAGAAATCCACTTATCACGGACAAACAGATGCAGGCCAAATGTTTACTTGGGCTATTCATGGTCTCAAAAGCATTGGAATGACTAATAAATGAGTATGGACATTACTGGGATTCTAATGATTACTTTCCAATAGTTTCTGTTGTAAAAAAAAGTCTGCGAGGGGAGTCTCTAACTGACAAACAGCTGTATGAACCGCAGTGTGTGATGTAAATGCAGTGTTGTACTTTTTATCTGTTGTTCCCTTCACTTTACCTTTTGTATGTAAGTAGCGTGTGTACATCTGTAATTTCAATTTATACTTTGCATCATTTACGTCATCAAAGTACATGTACCCGAAAAGTCACAGTTGACAGACATCTTGCGCACATATACCGGAGGTTCTGTAGAACTGACGAGAATGCAGTTCAATTTAAAAAGGACAGCGAAAATGACGAAGTTTATCCAAGTGAGGTATAGTGAACGCTAAATATCAAAAGAATCAATCAAATTTGGTCAATTGATATGATAACTGACAATACACAATTAGAAATATTATGAAATTCCTCGAATTATACCCCAGTGTAATGCTATGGGAGAAGGCACATTTACAACTGTGCAGCACTTTTCCACATTATGCCCGTAGTCAAGTCATCAATATTTGGACGAAAGCGTCTAATACCTGATCTACTTTTGTGAACAACCTGCTTCGTTTACAAGTTGCCGTCTCTGCGATTTAAAATTAAAATCTTTACTAGGTAACAGTTGAGGAGCTATCTTCTAAGATTTCATCTTTATCGATAGTTTCATTTGTTACAGCTGGGAATGTTGGAGCAAGACGGAGCCTGTATCAAAGTCCTAGTGAAATTGAAAGCGATTTTGTTGTGACTGCACATGACAGTTATGAAGAAATAGACTCTGAACTTGACATAGATGCTCTAGCAATGTCACATTGAAATGGGACACAAAATTTCAATGTCAGTATTACATCCAAAATGTGTAAAGGATTATTTCATTTAAAGCAATGTCCAATAATGTACATGATAAACCATTTACGGCTGTCTTAGGTATTGTAGCACCCTCACTGATGCTCCAGAGAAAGTGCCTGTCCTCAGGCAACAAATAATTATCAGGACCGTATTACTATAACTCTAACATACTACTGAGTAACAATAATTCTTCTTTTGTGTTCTTTTGTATCTTACAGCTTCCTATTTCTAAATCTGAAATGAGATTAGTGCACGCATGTCCACCACCCGTCAACAATTGCACATATGTCAATATCAATACCCATGAGAAAAGGAAACAATGAAATGGCTGTACCAGAATCTCGTAATCAATGTTATCAAATCAGCGTTTCAAATAACAGCATTATATAAACTGTAGCAGGTACTGTACTGCTGATCTGAGAGGCAGTCTGACATGAGCAATCTTTATATATTTGGGACAAACTTTGGAAATATCTCTCATTTAAGTAAAAATTTATCAAAAAAACACTTTTTCTATTTTTTTTATTTGAAATAAATGGGATTATTGACTTTGTACTATTTGAATAAATATGTTTTAAATTTTATAATTGTTCATATTTTTCGATACATGTATACACGAGTGAACTGACAGAGTTTTCAATGAATAAAGAAATTTTAATCAAAATCAAATTTTTATATTATATTGATATTCAAAATTGTACTGACAAACGCAAACTGCTGACAAATTCAGTAGTTGAAGTATAGGATGGGCTGACTTAGAGACCTTCCGATATTGTTGAACAACTGCTTCAGTGAAATAAAGCTATATAGGTACATGTATCACTGAAAATGAATGTCCTACTGAGACGCTCCCATTTCTATGCATATACCAGTACAGTTGTAAATACAACCCCACATAGGAAACAATATCATCGTTCCATTTTCTGGGGGTGTGTGGTTGAATGATGTAAACTGTACATATGTACATGTACCTATCCATGTATTGTAAACCATTTGAAACCCCCATTTTGCTGTATATAGATTCACCGACATCCTCCGGAACAATGTGACTGTACCATATTCTGGGAATGTGTGGGTGAATGCTGTGAGTAAAATGTAGTGGAGGTGGATAAAATACAATATACATATATGTACAGGTTATTTGGTGACTTGTGTGTCATACCTGTGTTTGGTCAAGGACATGAAGACTTTTCTAACACTCCGGATGGACTGTGGTCAAAGGGACAGGAAATATGCGTCACTGATTAGCCAAAAAGGCCTTACCTAATACCGGGTATGTGAATTACACTAATTTTGTTCTTTATTTCACTTGAGAAGTATGTCTGAAAATGAACTGCACAGACTGTTATTCTGTAGGACTAACAAACGCAGCAAATGGTGGTAAAGAAAATCAACTGGAAGAGAACCGTCAGTGACAAATTTCTGTTGGTTTAATACTGAATCTGGACGCAGGTCTGCGTGTGTGCGGGATTAGCATTCACTTCAAAATGCAGCGAATGAAATGACCGGTTATCTGAGGTCGCGTGACCCCGTCCCCCCAGACCGATTATAGATCTGTCACTGTAACTGTCGGACGGACTCAATCTGACGAGGTTTGACTGATGGTTTTTCAATAGCACTGCATCTTTGTTCGGCTAACTGTTCCATCTGTCGCCTGACAAAAAAACACTTTGTGAAAAACATGATTAGCAGACCCTCACAGGTGGATTAGGGTGTCTACTACAAATACGAGCCCGCACAATGGCGCCTGTTGTTCACCGAATAACCACGCTTGAAGTAGATAGCTTCATTATCACAAATATTATTATGTCTAGGATTTACTCAATGAAAAAATAAACCTTTTAAAGCATACACTCAATGCTTTTGATTCTTTTCTTAATTAAAAATTGGCATAATGCGTGCATTTGTACAGAAGTACAGACATGCAATTCAAAGCTTATCACTTCAGGGTTTTTTATCAAGCCAACCAGTGCCTACCACATGTATAACTGGTTGCCCAGGACAACTATGAATTTTGGTATGGGGTGCCTTTCCAAAACTACAAATAGGTTAGACAAGTAAACTGGGAGAAGGCAGCTTAAACAGAATTTATAAAATTAC
Source organism: Ptychodera flava (assembly GCF_041260155.1). Classification (NCBI taxonomy): domain Eukaryota; kingdom Metazoa; phylum Hemichordata; class Enteropneusta; family Ptychoderidae; genus Ptychodera; species Ptychodera flava. Next base: position 32,414,478 of record NC_091934.1, on the reverse strand, counting down.
AACTTTAATAACGTGGTTTACACAGACGTTTTAAGAAATTTGCACAATGCACAAGGTTTTCAAAACACATTGATTGATGAAAAATAAAATTATAACGGAGCAGTGTTTATAATTATGTTATAATCATTACACAATGTTGCGATAACACCAGTGTAATGTATTTTTGTTGAAAACAAATTAATAAATTATTCTCGATTTGATCTTTTGCGATATTTTTTCACCAAAATATTTTCATTGAATGTTGAGTTTTCCATTAAACATTGCAAACATAAACCTTCATATGCAGCACAAGGAGTGCACTTATATGGCTTAGGTGAACAGCAGTACATGCACATATCAGGATCATGTCATCCCACAGTATTACTGGCAGGTCTGCATATCGAATTACATTCCCTGAAGGACCTCAGATATGTTTCTTACCAGAGTTACATGTATCCATCATGGTGTGCATGTTTATAACACAACGGGATTTTCAAGATTGAGTCACCCCTCTGTTTTGTTGGAGCAATCTGTTCATATTTTATATAATGATCATACAAAAGAATACATTTTCAAAACCAAAGAACATGCAAATTATGTATTGTTATGTAAATTAAGTACCCTCTGTGTTTTTCCATGCTGTGGAGAGCACTGGTGTGTGCTCCTTTAAGGATTTTGTATGCAGAATGGCTGGAAAAATTGTTCTCGCAAAAACTGGGCCGCATACAGTAAATGATATTGCTCTGTTCATCTATCTTTCAACTCTCTTCTTTAACAAGACGGAAATCCGATTCGGTACATATGTACAGTAGTAGGAGACCCCAGGTTAAATGAAGTGGGATATTCCTGGCGAGCGACTTGTAAAATTGCATGCTATCCCTCACAGTAAATTTGTTAAAAGATGGCACATCAAAATGCAAATCTGAGGTTTAAATATTAATATAAGAAACAACTACTTCGTATTTCGAAAAACCTTCAGTTAATCATTTGAAAATCAGTTAATTTTTTTTGAAGTAGTTTGAATTCAAACAAAGAATTCTGAGATTTCCCTTCCGAAATTCAATGTTAATTCTGACATTTGCAAAAAAAGACATATTTGTCTTTCAAGGACACTATCAGTAGTGGCTGTGTGAGGACGTGCATCAGACTTCCAAAGGGTGAAGAATTAACCTGGGCATTTTTATTACTCTGTTGTATTTCAAAACCACTTAAAGGAAGACATATAATATAGATGGTTGTTGCTGGAGTAGTATTTTGACTTATGAGAAGGAGCAAATCTTTAAAATGAGAACTTAGAGACCTCACCACAATATTTTCATAACCCTTAAGACTATGAGATCCTGCACACTTACGGCCATCAGATTTGCTACTGATATACTGTTGCACTTTGACCCCAACCTACAACATGACAGGTGCTCTGGCACGGACATCCCTGCCTGATGTATCAGTCTAAGTAATGGCATGCAGGTGTGTTAACCAAACGCCCAGTAATCTCACATTTATCATTATATGGATGTGAAAGTCTGACATTCTGCAAGAAACGGCAGAAACACAGAGAGGCCACCATGGACAAACTGAGAATTTTCAAACAACATTTATGTACATGTACTGGTACATACTTTCAGTTGGATAAGGTCAATGTCTATGACTATTTAATCCTTTGAATGCCAGGGTCAATTTTTGTCTCCTTTACAAAATGTCTCCCGACAATTTTGCTTTACATTTCCCCAATAGTTTTGATCAAAAACTGTAGCCCATGAAAAGTGATTTCAATGTGGTCAAAAATTGTTGAAAAATATTACTGAAAAATTCGTAAAAATTGGTAAAATTTGGTGGGAAAAATGACAGCTCTCAGTGGGCTACACTGATATTTAATTTGAACATCCAGAAAGTGTAAATTTTACTCTTCTATCCTTTAACATCATGTGAGGTCAGACATCTATCTAAACCAGGCCTCCCATTAATTTTAACGACAATTTCTGCCTGAGAAAATAATTTGTCGATAAAACGCAATGTGCTATATATATAAGAAGTATGTCACTACACACATACAGGCATGGTTCTGAAATCTAATTACTTCAACTTCATTGGGCATACTAGTCTACAAACTAGCTGGTAATTTTTGACTCAGAAAAACCAAGGGCCACTTTTCAACATAGTAATACCACTGTTGCTGGCTCCAAACACTAGTTTGTGATTCCGGGTCAGAATACCAACAATTGCTTTGGCATACATTTGCAACAGTTGAGTGCCAAAGTCAACATTTGTCGCCTTTATAAAATGTGACGCAGACAATATTTCTTTAAGATCAAGACAATTTGTTTGGAATTTTTCGCTAAATTTTGATAAAAAATTGTAGCTAATGAAAAGTTATGTCCCTTTCTTCCAAAATTATCAAAACAATTACTCAAAAATTTATACAAATTGGTAAAATATTGCACTAAAATTTAGGCGGGAAAAATTACAGCATTTAAAGGTTAATTGCTAGACACTAAGACTACCGTCAGTCTTACCAAAATTCCTCCTCATACAAAATACCAGTGTCAAAATAATGTCCAAAGAAAGCATTGCATCTCAGAACAGTACTGTACCTGTCTGTTATGGCTGACAGTGCAGACAGTCGTATATTTTTCCACGTGCATGCATAGCACTTTTATATATGGGTGCATGTACATTAGTGTTGTCCAGTACACTTTTTAAGCAATCTCAATCTAATTCCAGGCTAAAATCCAATTATACCAAGGCTACACAAATTCCTACACACAATGTTTAAATGTTTGCAAAGCTACAAAAATGACGAGATAAAATCTGCATTAATTTCAGTTTGGCCAGTCAAACATCTCATTTAGAAATTTTTCAAAGACTACAGAAGCTGCTTGTCTTTCCCTGAAATTAATCCACATAAATTTCCATGGCAACAACCTTGAAAATGGGCCAGCTGTCTGGCTATTAAGCCAAGCTATACAAGTACTTAACTAATATCGTCTGTTGTCCAGTCCGTAGGATGAAATTTGAATCGAGTTGGTGATTGTCATGCATGAGAATTCACTTCAAAGTAGAACTTGAAAACAGAAAAGTATTCCCTTGACAGACGGTATAGACAACATGATTTGAGTCACCAGACATTAAAGAAGAAGAAGAAATCTAGAAAATCAAACATACATGTGTATTTTCAATGCATTAGTAAATTAAATTTTATCTTCGTATTTAGAAGTACCGGTATACACAAAGTGACAGCAATCAGTCCACAGGGCCAAGAAGCCCGTGTTTCATTTTCTTCAACTGCACTTACAAGCATGCAGGGCTAATGGACGTGTACAAAGGCAACAGGGATACCATTGTGTAAGGTCAGTACGGGTGTTTTTCCAGCAGATGTCCTTTGTCTGCACATCGATGTAGGCGATGCGACCGCTGGAGTTGTAATGCGTCTTTTCAAATGGGGAACTGTAATTGGCTTACGAGGGACGTAATTGACAGAGCCCAGCCTTTGCGACTTTCAGGAGTTTCCCTCTATTGACGGAATGTATGTACGGCTATACACATCAAGGTCTTCTTTTTTTGCCTTGCATTGTTCAAACACACACACATACCAGACTCCAAAAGGCAATTTGTCTGAAAAACATCGCCACAATGTCACTGCTGGTGGTAGATTTAATCCGGTAATTTGAATTTCAAGACAGTGTTGAAGCAGGCAAGTTCTGGAGAATCAGGTGATCAAACCTAAAAACCTGGCTGGCAATGTGTACATATATATGCAGTCGGCTCTATGGGTAATGTAATTTGACTGAAATGCTGTAAAATTTATATATAAGGTCTATGTAGAAAATCAAATTTGGCTGTCTAACATGAAATTTGCATAACAGACCTACATGTAAGATGTGATTGGACAATTTAGCTGGGACTTCGCATAATAGGCCTTAATATAAAATGTGATTGGACAACCTAGCTTGAAATCTGCATATAGGCCTTAAAATAAGATGTGATTGGACAACTTAGCTGTCCAAATTTACATGCAAGACCTCAGGAGGAGATGTGATTGAACCAACTGGTTAGACAGAACAAAAGGCGGAGAATCTGATGTGATGAAAATAGGAAATGTTCACAAGGAGACCAATTCAAATCACTATCTGATCAAAGCTGAGCATCCGATACAAGCAACTATCAGCATCTACAGCTACACAAATTGGTTGCAGAGCAAATACTACAATCTACATGTTCAGCAACAGAATTAATTTGAAACAACTCTGCACACACAGGGTTCATGTAAATATGTGTACATCTCCAAGAGTGATTCAATCAAAGGATGTGTTGCTGGGCAACTGCCTTGCAAGATTACACGTTGCTAGGTGATACTGGGATCAGCAGGATATGAACTTGACATAGAATCTGTAAACAACACAGTGATATGAAGTGTACCAATAAGGGTTGGTGCCCTTTGCAGGAAGCCCTTGAAAATTACAAATGCAATTATTTATACTGTAGCCTACCTCTTACTACAATAATCAGTAACTTTGGCCACCCTACTACAAGCATAGGAAAACAGATAGAGCATTCAAACTCATGTACAAATCATCAGTCTAATGATTTGTACATTTGGAAAGCCTGTGAAAGTGGTGCCATCATGCATGAGGTAACACAGTTGCTGACCCATCACGTGCACAGGGCCTCAGGGCTTGCAGGCACAACATGGTGACTGCTGTATCTTGATGCAGCGAAAATGAACGTGATTTGATTTTTGCTATATTCGTGTGACTGTGAAAATTTAGATAGTCAGTCACTTGTCTGTCCGCAATGGAAACAAAATATGAATTTTCTGAAGACTGCGTCCCTACAGATGCCAAAACCACTGAATGGAGATTTTGTCCAATTTATTGGCGGTGGACCTTGAGGAATGACCTCTGACCGACCTGCTCCGTTGGAAATTATCCTGCGTCAGGAAACGAATGGGACTGTCCACTTAGCCTTCCTAATGATCCAGATATCATTAACCGGCAACAATGTCGGCAACACAGCAAAAATTTCCTTCTTTTTAACAGTTCATTACCCATTTCAGCATGGCTACACTGTGTCTGCCGACATGCACGGGGAATGGTAAATTTCCACACTCGACTGCGCTGATTATGATGTCCCGTAACTTGTATTGATTTGCTATTGTTTCTCTTTGCACATTTGGGTCAGGTACAATAGCCCGTAGCCCATTAAAGGCTGCGTTACCATAACATGTGGATATAAAGTTAATTTTTTTCTGTTAAAGTCTATCGACAGACTAGTCAAATGCACAGGAAACACACATTACTGGCACAGTATCGGACATTTTCCATTAAGCATTGTCCAGGCCAGGGCAATAAAAAATCTCAAGCTCAGATATATGACTTCAGTGACATTGTCTCATGGCGAATCAATTTTGACTTGATTTTACAGCTGCCTGTATATGGCATTGAACTTTATTCCACATTTGCAAGTTTTAAATGGCATGGTACTTGATTATGATACACTTAAACCTACAAATATTATTTCATCTTGAAAAATTTGACCTTTAAAGATACATTTAACCCTTTGAGTGCTGTAACTTCCCCCAAAATTAAAGCAACATTTTACAGAGTTTTTATGAATTTTTTAGTAATTTCTTTCATAATTTTGACCAAATTGGTATCACAGTTCACTTACTTCAGTTTTTTATCAAAATGTTGGCAAACATCTAAAAAATATGGACTAGGGTATATTTTATATAGTCGACAAAAATTTACTTTGGTGCTCAAGGGTTAAGTTTCACGATATTAACTTGCCATCACCTTCAGCTTAAGAGAAAATTTGCACCCAGTACGAAGGCAGATACTACTCCAGTTATTTCATCCAAATCGAAATTTAACATTTCTTAAACTATCATCTTTGTAAAATTTTAGGAAACAATAAGAATGTGATACTTTCCATGTTTTTAAATCTATTATTTTACAGTTTACAAGCGCATGTGTGTTCAGCAAGACTTTTTTCTAACTGTTTAACGTACAGGTAGTTCGCACCTCAAAATTGAAAGTTTTAATCTGCTCAACCCCGATTCCCTGTAAACAGGTCCACAATCACCATCAATAACAATGGTTTTGGGACAAACCATGGAAGTGAAAGGGTTAAACTTTTGCTCAGACTTTCCGTTAGGATACTTTTTAACATAAAGGATAGAAATCTGGACTCACCATACCAAATTTTATACAAGAGAGACAAATTACCCAATGTTTACAGACTCTTTAAATTCAACATGGCTGCTATCTGTGTGTTACATTGTAACTCTATTGTGAAAAATTAGATTTTGATTTCAACAAAAATAAGCCAGTGTAAAGTTTAGTTCCTCAAAAAGCTTCAAAATGAAGCCCCCACAAGTGTTAGACAAAAGAAATGTTGTAAAAGTTTAGAGTCACCAGTTTTGAGCCGCATACTACCTTAAAATGTTAAAGCTCCACAAGCTGTACCTTTGGCTATTTTTTAGAGCTTTTCTTTTGTGGTTGCCCTACACTTTCTGCATTGAATCCCTAAACTGTAATTTAATGCCAAATATTTAGCATATCATTACAACCTATAAGAGTATAATCTCCATTGTTATTGTTGAAATTTTATTCAAGTCCAGACTAGAATTCATTTGTAAACAATAAACAATGATCACTACACACATACAAGCTGTGTTGACAAAAAGAATACTCAAAATTTCATCATGACAAACGGATTAGGGTCAGACATGGTATACACAAGCAGAATACTGAAAAACTTGCCAAAAGTTACAGCTTATGTCCCTTTAAGCCTGTTCAACTAAAATATCACCGCTCAAGTTTAAAACTACGAGCATGTACATGGTATTACATGTATGAAATGAACCCTGCATGAAGTCAAAACTGTCAATTTCAAAACAACTTATATTCACAAAACAGAATACATAAAGAAGTTGAAAGACAAAGTTTCTTTCTTTCATGAACTGATGTTAATACTTGTGTGTAAAGTTTACAAAGCAATTAGATGTGTAATGGTGATCTAAATCAATGGTGATTAAATATGAATCTCATAAAAGTGGTATCCCTGATTTGATTTTAGACTGAAATGAATTTCAAAAATTTTTGTGTAACTTACTAACAACAAGAAATGTTTACGGTTTGCAAAAGTAGACATGATAACATTGTCACATTGTCAAGATCGTGGAAAAAAAATTGTCTCACCTGCAATGAGCAAACTTTTGTGTGATTGCAAGCTTGTACCAGTACATACCGGTATATACTATTGCTTGATAGTGATCTTTATACAGAAGACTTCAACATATATTTGCAAATACAGATATAGGTACTTACGATCAGAACAATTTAACCGCTGTTCTGGAATTATTCAGCTTTTAGGAAACCCAGGAATTTTCTAATTACAACTTTCAAGCAAGTATAATCTATAATCCCTCTTTGCTCCATATTGCCAAAAAAAGGTCACAAAACCAGATCCATGCAGCAAATCTATAAACCACCAAATTTGTAAAAGATATTTCAAGTTTTCAAATCTGGGAGTTGTTACCGATATTTAGCATACAGTGTATTTCATACTTGCCATGTAATATTAAGATTCTTAGTTTGGTGTCCGCACACTCAATGCACCTAAATATAAAATTCAAGGACTTCTAGGGATCTTATCTGTAATTTTAAAGGATTTTTGACATAAAAAAACAAATACAATTTTTGCTTTATCATTGTAGTATACCACTTGACATTATCTTTTTCATGATATCAAGACCTATCATATCATGATTTTTTAAAAATTATGGGAGGCTCATCAATTTTTCAGGACTTTCAAGGCTTCACTTTATTTTTTAACAGAATTTTGCAGGACTTTCTAGGAGGCTTTATGTCTAAAACAAACAGGTTTTCCAGGACTTTCCGAGAGTATATGGACACTGCTGAATCAATAGCAAAGGCTTCTGATCATTTGCATTTTTATCCAGTTCAAAAATGTACATGTATATATACATATATATACATACATAAATATGTATATATATTAATATATATATGTATAATATACATATGTATATGTGTGTGTACATATATATATATATATATATATATATATATATATATATATATATATATATATATATATATATATATATATATTTATATATTGTATATATATATATATAATATATAATATATAATATATATATATATATATATATAATATATAATATATATATATATATATATAATCACCGGTTGGTACATTTGCCTATATCACAATAATCATGTACACTGAAAAACAAGGGCAAAATTTGAAATACATGTCATGCTGGAGTTTGATAATGCAAAATTTCTGCTTGCCTGCAGTCAAAATATACAATCAATGAATCCTTGCGTTATTTAGAACCAAGTCTTCGATTCCTAGGCTTTTGTGAAGACATCAGCGCCAGTGGATCGAAGACTAACATGTTTGTCATTGACATGGCATGGTGTGAAGGCTCACCCACACACTGAGAAAGTGCTGTTGCCTTCAATTTACGATCACTGTACTTCGCTGAAACGCACTAATATTGAGTGACTGAAACTGTAGTCAAGGGGGCTGACACAACGGTTCATGTGTATGACAGGTAAAAAAAAGACACATTCCTAGAACCTCAAGGGAGACTCTGCACAAAGCCATTCCTGAAATTGACTTCCGAGTAATCGTAGCTTAAAGAACAAATTAAATATGCGCTGCCAGTTATTAAATTATAGAAACAGATTAGTGTATAGAGAAAATCACAATACAGTTAATTAGATTGGCATATATCTGATCAAAAATTTACAAGAAGATAAAATGAGCGAAAGATTCACCATGATCAAAGCTGGGTAGGCTATAGGGTTGCCTCAATATCTGTTGACATTCTTCGCTCTATGGCGAGATCCTTCCCATTCAGACTTTACAGAGCTACCGCAGACTGCAAACTCATTCTGTTGCCATCAAGGCACGTATCGGCAAGAACAGCTCAATCTAACTCCGCTGCAAATTGTCTACTGCGACCTTTTTTTTCCTGGTTTTTAATGAAATAATTGGCAATTTGGCTGAATTACAGAGCAGGAAATGTGGCCACTCACAAAGGTTTGACCTTCCGCTGAGCTGAATGCCAAATCCTGAAAATCAAGGTCGATAGCACACTTGCGATTCAAAATAACGAAGAGACACCTGAATCTATCAAACTATCCCATAATACACTTTTTACAATTTTGAATAATCTGAATTTTCAATAGCATATTTTAGTAATTTTGGTTCTTTCTCTAACTACATCACCCGTCAATTTTAGGTGATTAGGCATAAAGTCTAGTTATAACATGTGTGCTCCTACACTTAGCTTACCACACACGTCTTATTCACTGCAGTGTTAAATATTTATAGTTTTGTTATTGCATGTTGACCATATTAAACTCACACGTAAAATCAATACAATGAATTGAATACTGCGCTATGCAGGAATGTATTGAGAGCTATTTTCACTGTAACTGCTGAGCCAAGCTACACACCTTTCACCAGCAATATTGGGCCTTGTGTATGAGGTGAGGTGAATATGTACATTAGGCGCAAGATATTGAACACAAAGATGTACATGTCTCTATGCTTTTTGCTCAGAATAATAAGAGGACTAAAATCTGTATGTTTTTATGACAATGCTCACAGAAAATATTGGACAGAATCAGAATAGTTTACATGCACAAATATTTCTGAAAATTTTGGTATCAACGAATCAAAAGAAGAAGCAAGCAAAATGGAGTGTTTAGGAGATTCCTTCAATTGACTGCTTATTCTTATTGTGTCAAATAAATATTTCACTGGAATATTTACCTGTATTTACACTATTAGCTGTGCCTCGAAAATTAAAGGCATGTACATTGATTGTAAAATTTGCAGTTTTTCCATTTGTAAACACAATTCTACAAAATACTGTCAACGTCAGGCTGTACCATGTGATGTAGTCAATATGTATTGAGTGTACAGTTGTGACAAATGTGTCCCAGCAAATCAGACAGAAAATCTAAAACGTGCAGGGGTTTCAAACTTTAAATCAACAAATTTGTTCAAATCTTTGAAATCTATCAATTCTAGTGAAAACAATTCAAATAGGACAGAGCTGCATGTATTCTAGACATTAACGTTTAACCTGTTCACCCCAGGGCACTATGAAAAGGTCCGTAATCACTGTTGATAACATTGGGTTTGGGCTAAACCATGGTGATAAACAGGTTAAAACCTCACCTGAGTTATTGAAAAATTCTGCAAAACTGAAAATATCCAAGTAGCTTGTTTTTTTCCTTATCTGGCATCGTCAAATTCACGACCATTCCCCATACCATACGTTCACCCATAATCGATAAATGTATACTGAGCACATACATGTACACCATGTACAACTATCCCAAATGAATTTTTTGCAATATGCACACATGTACATTCACATGATATTACGTACATCTAGGTGTAAATATTGATGTCCAACCGTACTATGTCTGTTGGTACATCATTTCGTACATCACTACATGTACAGGTACATCTTTTTTCACATACACAGGTACACAGACAACGTAGTCATTATGACCATAAGCTTACAATTTTAAAACTGATCATGTACATATAGGACCCAATCAGTACAAATCAATATATAGCTAGATGCGATACAAAAATACATGTACATGTACTACATACTGACAGCATCTTCACCTTAATTAACTGCGTACATTCTCTGAGCGAGATAAAAGGTCACTAGTCTGCCCTGAATCCAAGCTTTTTCCAAAAATGAAAATTCAATTAAGGCAAACATATGCACAAACTGCCCGAATGACAAATATGGGATTTCCATGGATTGCCAATCATAAAACGTGCCACTACATTCCACATCAGACTCGTGGATTACACATGTTCGTCTACAGTATGTCTAGACTGGGAAAATATTGTGTCTATGATTTTTTTCATCAAAATCTACACAAATTATTTACTAGCACAGCTCTACATGGCAAAACTTTGCTTGGCTGTTGATAGAAAAACAAGAAACTGTATCACTGATACGATCATGCGCACTCAAATCTCAAATTCAATTACAATGTCAAGTCCAAAGGTACATGCATATACAGGCAAGGATGTGCATGTACCACCAGCATACTGTGTAGGCATTCCATTTAATGTAGAATGCACCTATGGGGCAAGATCTTCGGACTCTCAAAAATTTTAGATTTCTTTTTCTGATCTACCTCTTTGATTGGGGGGGGGGGGGGGGGGCGCTCATTTTTAAGCTCCAGGAGGTTAAAAGTTTATACTGTCATAAATTTTTAAAAATCAAAAATTTTATTTTTTATTCGTAAGAGTGCAGTTGAAAGTTTGCTTGAGGAAAGCATGAACAAAATTTTAAACCTTTTACTTTCGAGGCACATACTACCTTAAATCTTTATATACTATGGAAAAATGTTCAACTGAAATGATGTATGTATTGATGTATTGAAATTATTTCAATTAACATTCAGAACAGCAATATCATTTGTTCTGCTGGGATATGAATTCAGAGTTAGTATTATAGTAACCCAATCTTTTTACTATAGCCTACACTGCATTACACAACACTTTTCTCTGCATCCATTCACTCCATAGATATTCTTACACAACCTCACACTTCACAATGAGTCGAATGACATCAATAGGCTTAATTTTAGTGACAGGAAACACGCACAGAACACCACAGCAATCTCTGTGTAATCCTGTTTGTTTTTTCTGCCTATTTAGTGCATTAACCACTTCCTTGATTAGCCATGAATGCCATAAAGCCCATACAGCACAATTATTTAAAATCCACACGTAAGATCCATTCAATGACTCAACAAACAAGCAACTGCCTACACTCTAATACTGGGTACGCTTCCTGGAATTTTTTCCCTACCCAATTTGCATACTAATCCTGCCAATTCCGTGGAAATTGCATACGTTTTCAGTGTGTCCAGAAACCGGCATTCGGGGATCCAACATCCTACACCAAAGTCAGTGAAAATTAGGAATGTCCGTATGAGGGGAGAACCATTTGATTTCTGGGGGAGGGAATGGAGGATGGGGGGATTAGTTGGCAGGTGGAGAAGAAGAAAAAAAAAGATCAAGTTATGTCTTAATGTCCAGTAATGACATAAAATAGATATAATTGCTGTCAAAGTGGGGGAAGGGGGAATTGTTTCCATACCCATCTCGTCCAGCCCCCTCCCCCAGAAATCAAATTGTTCTCCCCCTAAAATGGCCAGCCACGCCCAGTGACAGTCAAGGATTCAGGGTGCTCTTTACATGTAGGTGGCTTGCCAAGGACAAGCGCTTTGGATTCTTTTGCAACACTTGTGAAAATCTGCATACTGCTTCTTTAAACAATTTGGCAAGATGAAAGGTGTAGGAAAAAGGTACAATTTTACCAGGTGTTATGACAAGGTCGACATCTGATAAATTTGTAACGCACTTGACCAAAGGATGCAATCTTAATTTCATTCCAATCTGAGGTGGGTAGGAAATTCACCCTTCTGCTTCAGAAACTGACAGTGAAAGCTTTTGTTTACCTTGACACTTTGATAGAACTTGGAGAACAAAATTCACTTTGCAATTTTCAAATTAGGTATCTACCTCAGATACTTGCCTTTTAATTGGATAAAATTTCTCTTATTTCTTTATCTGCTTTTCACAATAAAACAGAATTCAAATTCACTGTGTTGCGGCGTACCTTACAATCTCGCACTTCCCCCCCCCCCCAAAAAAAAATGCTTTTCTTTTAGCCACACAGAGAGCTTGTGCCCGGGCTCTGGAATGTAGGGCATTCAAAAAAATTTGTTTACTGTAGAATTACGTAACCAAAGTCAAGGAGGCATTTTGACTTTCCACTGAAATGAAAATTGCGTCACAGTGGAAGTCTTCACTGAAATATACATTTGAAGTGAGTCAGCCAAGATATGAAACTTAAAAAGGCATATTTTTAGACCTTTATGTAGTACATTTATTGCTCTAGTGGAGTCACTCCCTCCTTCTATTGTTCCATCATAGTTTGGTTTAGGACGGGAAATGGTTCTCTGAGTATGAATGTACATTCATCTTAGTTACTGATTGTTTCCTATTGAACTTTACACCAGTTAAAACAAATGACATTCTGTTCCATTTCAATAGGAAAAATTCTGCCCATTCACAATTACATTAAAAATAACTATTTTGGAATGCAGAGTACCAAGTGATCAACCGATACTTTCCTCTCTGGTATTTCAAACTTTCAGGCTGAAGAACATCTGAGAGTGAAACAAATTCAAAATCTCTGTAAACAAATTTACACGCTTTTTACATTATAAGAGACTTCTGCCAACCTGCCAATCACTGTCAAGGGCGTTTGTAAATTTGTTCCACAATTTATAAAACAAACACCTCATATATTTACACAAATCCAAGTAATGAATGTACTGTGGTGCCCATGTTAGGATACCACTGTCACCTTGTTTTGTTTTGAAATCACGCGGAGTTGTGTACGAGCTTGTGAAATGGATAGCTGGTGTTTGCAGAGTATGAAATTTTTATGCTCTCAGTTTTCATATTATCATAACCTGGGTTGGTTGGATATAAACTGACCACCAGGGAACGGTAAACTACATCAGTGACACATGCCATATTTTGTTACATCTCAAGGCGGTGATGGGGAGCACGGACACTGGGAAAAGGAATCGTGTCTAAAATCACATGCATGCTACATGAGCTGTCATAGTGATGGTAAACCAAATATGCATTATGTACATGTACCTGAATCAGTGAATATGATACTGTACCTGATAATGAGCAAAATGTACGTTTTCAATACATTCCCGCAGAGTTCCAGAAACTCAGAATATAATTGCAGAGTGTAAGCGTACCAAACCAACGACATCAATGATTTCACCTTCAGAATAGAGATCTCCATAACTGTCGTGTAAATTATGACGACCACACTATGACACCTGTCAGTTTGCAGTGAAATTTTGACAAGTCATACAGAAATGGCAAGCAACTGAAAAATGTTTAACGAATCTGCAAATTCATATTGGGAGAATACTCAAACTACCATTTCACAGTAAACTGTCATCAAACAGAAAGAAACTTCATAACATCCTGTCACATCTGAAAGCTCTATTACTTGTAACTTCTAATGTATTATCAATGATTTATAGATTGTTTGTAAACTACTTTCTTGTTCTACTCCAAAAATCATGACATACAGCCTACTGTATAAATCGTCAACACAATGTGTATGTTTTCTAATGTCCACATTATTGTTGCCTAATGAATTTAAATCCAAATCAGAAACCATTTGCAACAACAACAGTGCAAATTATACACAAATAGTTCAGTTGGCATGCTAGATGCTATATAAAATTTTCTGACGTAAATATATTTAAATTGAAAAAATAAAGTGCATATTTTCCAGGACAAAATAATGAAAATTTTGAGATTTGAAATACAATGTCAGTTTTGCACCAGAACTTGCTGAAGAACCTAAGATTTGTTCAACCATGTTATCAAGTTTTCAGCAAATGCTGATGTTGACAAGGTTAACAAGACCAGGACCCACACTGATGTACAGTCCTTAGGAATGAAGGCAGCTGACCTCGCATCAAGCCAGTAATGACATACAATATATCATGCCCTCATTTCACAAATGGCAAAATACTGTCTCTGAGATGTCTCATAATTGCACTTGACGTAAATTACCTTTGTACTTGCACAATTTAGAGTTGTATTTGCTTGATTGATGCTCCAAGGCTTTAGGACAAAGTGATGGCCATCTTTATTTGTTTTTTCAATATTCTAATGACTGAAACATGACTGGACACCTACATGTACTTGTCATGATATTTGAAATAAAGTGTGCATTCCCAATTCTAACCTTTTCAAAAGAGTACATGTATATACATGTATACTGACTTTCCTGTATACTTTCTAAAAATAATTACTGTCTTTACACCGTAAAGTGTCACAAATTTTTGATGAAACTTGAAATACACTCTTCTGACGGTATTTGTACATGTTCAGACTGACTCAATCACTTGTCTGTGCAATTACCTACAGCGTTGATCGCGATTTCAGGTTTGTTACTAAATATAGCTGCACGCGCGCGACTTCAGACAACGCTGCCTAATAATCGGACAAATTTTGTTGTTGTATCCACGGCTGTTGTTGCAGATTGTGGTCTAAACCATAAATTCACACAAATAAGTGTGACTTTTAGTGGCCAATGTAACACTAGCAGGTTTTATTTTTGTAGTTTTACGTGGAAAATGCGGACAAATATTTATTTATACATATTAATGAGAGTAAAGTGACATCATTTGCGATCAGTGCTGTTGGTATACTGTACGTAACTTCCTTTTAATTTTCACAGTTCTTTACTTAGTAATCTCGATAACTCTATGGGTTTTGAAAATCTCTTTTCATGAAGGTTGAGAAACATAACATGTATCAAGGACAATTATATGCTGTACTTTTCAATAAATACAAGCCATAAAAATTCTTCTCATATTTGGCAATGTCACAGGCACAAAACAGTATTTGACCAGATTCAAACCATAAAGTAAACAATTTTTGCAAATCTTTGGTCGTTTGGGCAGATTTCAACAAGGCCTTACCACCCAGAGTTCAACTACACATTCCTATAGGATAGTCACACCCTCTTGTGAGGAAAACCAACCTACTCAAAGAGTCAAAACAAAGCTCTACATCAAACACAGTACCAGACACCATTTAGTACAGATAAGCAGCGTTACAAATACTGACTTGTACAGAACATAATTTACGCAAGAAGGAGATATAGGATCCATACATCAGTACATTCAAGTCTCTGGATGAACGACCCTTGACCCAGGCAGCCATGTTAAGTTGTGGAGAATTCACAGGAGGAACGTTTAAGTACCACAGGGAGCAGCAGGTGACACAGGAACAAATTACATGTGACAGAAATGCTTTGGTGATTTGTATCTGTGATCATTCATTCATAAATAACTAATAATCACAAGAATTTCTGAAGTCATGATAAAAAGAGTGCCATCGCAAAGACCTGATGATGTCATCTTCCTGACTCGAAGGAGCTTTCTGGTCCTCATAGCGGTTGTCGTGGCAGCAACAGTACATCATCTTCTCTCAAGCCAATTGCCATGTTGTGTGTTTCTATGACACAGCACACACACTGAAATCATTTTGCTCATGAAATTTTCAATCAGGTGGCCTGGTCGTTCATAAGTCTGAAAGATAATGCCCGTGTTCACTACGACCTTTGAAGCTAACAACGTAGTTATGGCAAGAGGTCAACGAGTGCCAGAGCAATCAAAAAAAACATTCTTCTTTGGGTGGGATTTATTTTGAAGCTCAAGAGATTAAGTTTTCACTTGAGTCAAAACAGATTTTTTTTCCAACAAAGTTAACATACATACAGGAATGGTAGCCATTTTGAATTTCAAATTCCAAATTTTTCATGATGGCCTGTGCTCTATCCTTGATTTTCCAAGGGAATGGTTTGAAAGTTATCTCACGAAAAGTTTGAGCAAAAGTAAGTATTTCACTTTAGCCGCATGTATTACATTGACACATACATTGTGTCACAGGTGACACTTTCAGAATGATCATCTACAGCGTTTCAGATTGACTGTACATTCAGAGTTGATGAGAGAGTACAAGAACGTATATTTCACAGTTTTGGTACAAAAATGTAGGATGTCTATTTTCTTGGACAGTGCTATGAGGTTGATACAGATGCAATCTATGGAGTATTAGTAGCATAGCTGTCATTTGATGGTGCACTTTTGTTATGTCACACGATGCAAACAAATAGTCTTTTCATTCTGGCTCAGGTATGGCATTTTCATAATGTTGTGAAGTTTTCACTTCTCATGTGGTATAACGCTAATATTGGATTTAAAGTACTGCCACACAACACAGTTGTGTCATGATACTGTGTGGGTCATTATTACATAATGCAGTTATAGAGCCATTCAACACAATGACAAGACATAAAAATATTGGGTCAAATTTACAACTCTGAAGGTGGATGATGACAGCTAATGCAATCTGTAGCTATCTCTGCTTTAGAGTCTGTCCATTCTCTGATTAGGTTGGCATTTTGATTACACCGAGTGAATAAATATATGAAATTTAAAAGTGGAAAAATAGTTCAATAATTGTGGCCCATGGGCCACGAGCCGGATTTTTCTGTTGTGTTGGCTGTACAGTGCCACCCCCCTGGTCGTAGGACTATAACTCCATCCAATAGCAAACAGAAATTTTGCACAGCAGATCTGCTGGGCACAGAAACGGTCGCACAGGCAGTGAATCTTCCCCTTACCTAATGGAAATTTTACCATAGTCTTGCTTCCTTGTCATTAGTGATGCCATCTATGCTAACGGAATTGTCGACAGTGTATATCTCAATTCTCAGACTGAAAAACAACAGCTCCACGACTCGGAGCAAAGTTTTCCTTCAAATCTGCCGCCATCTTGCATGTTGCTGAATATGATCACAGACAGTAGAAGCGAGACTACTATCCATGATTAAACCCTCGTTTGCCATTATAAAATATACACTATCTGCAGTATAACATTTCTGCGTATTCTATGGGATGGAATTGTAGCCCTATGGGCTTGCACACACAACCCACAAGAAAGAGAAAGCCAGTGCACGGCCTGAGGGTAACAATTATTGCAGCTATAGGGGGAACATAGAATATTTGATTTCTGATGATTATAGTATATTTAAAAGTTATGCAATGTGATTTTTATAATTTAATTTATAAAATAAATATGAAGAGATAGATGGGATTCACCTGCTGTCACTTAAAGTATGATGCAAGTACCCTACGTTATAGTACACAGTAGCTCTGCAGGGCACCCCTTCATGTCATCGGCGACAGGAGGCGTAGCCGGTAACATACAGCCCTGCCATAGCAGTCACAGACACTCCCTACGCCCAGATAAACTTGAGGGTTGTAAACATGTTTACGACTTTCTACGTGGGTTCAATTTCAAATGCCTGAACTGTTGGACAGAAACGGCGAGACGCGACGTCACTTTTTCTTGGCCACTTGGGACTGAACATTGATAAGTTGCATGAAGTGTACAACATGTGCAGTTCGACTTCACGCAGCGAAACTGAGTGAAACCCTACACGCTCTCTCATTACAACGTACACAGTAGTCTAACCCGTTGACCAGTTGTGACCACAAAGCGGACACCGAACGCATAACCGCCAGTTTACCTCACAAAAACATAGGCTTATGGAGGCTACGTTATATCCCCGACCCTCGAGCTTATAACACGGCTAAGCCGACTTGTAATCGACCCGTTTAGGTAGATTATCGAATGAGGATACTATCGGGAAATGGCATGGGTTTCCTCTATGACAGCAGTATCGGAAATCGCTTTATCCATCTACTGCGTAATTCACATTACAGATTGGGCGCGCACTTCCGGGACGTTACAACAACACCGTGAGTACACCGACAATCGAGTGACAGTTTCAACTTCGATCTACTTAATAGAACAAGATCTTCACAATAACTTGCCTCACTTAGATCACGATCCCTACGTTGTCCTAAGCTTCGAGACGCGAGACGTCAAACACAAAGCGTGTTTACAAAGTTAGCATACAACGCCAGCTTGACTCCGCTGTTCGCTCGATGACTCAAACGTAAACATGTACACTGTACATCATGTAAACTTGCCTACAAAAATGTTGATAAGATTTAAAATTACACCAACCTTGGACACATAAGTATAAGCCGATCTACCGTAACAGCGTCTTCGGGTATACGATCCGTCGATCTGCGATGTCGAAACAAAATCGCACTGGATTAATCACACCACAGCAGCAGTTGTATGGATACACGTGTGGGTGAACTGATTTCAATCTGACGAGCTGGTTCAAAATGGCGGAGCCAAAATTCGGAATAAAATTCCTTCAGAGTTTTCCGATGAACTAACACAGAATCGCCGGTCTCTTTCGCCCTCTATGAATAGCTGCTGTTTAGTTCTTGTTTGAAAATGCCATCTATTTCGAGAAATCCGCATCTGCGACCGATAACAAGCGAAGGTAAGTCAACCCTTGATAACCCTAAGCTAACTAGGTCAAAAGGTCGTCAATTCGTAAAATAGACCAATGAAAACGCTCTTTGCTTTAGTGACGTGAATAAACCAATCAACTGTGACGAACTCAGTTCAGCAACAGCAAAGATCCTATACGACTCTAGATGGCGCTAAACTTCAGATCTTGCAACTGTAATTTTCTGGATAGTTTACATCAAAATGGATGGGCGCCGATATGTGGACTCTGTGTAAATTACTGTGTACTGTTACGTACATACGGTGAGTTTTCAAATAACATTGTGGATTAAGATACAAACGAATTTTGCAAATAAATAGGTGATTGTTCCTTCGACTCAAAGATTGTTTCTCCCGGTCACGATTGCAGGAATACTAATGGAGACTGAAGAGGATAATACTGTGAGGGTCTGGCTGCATCGGTCAAGAAAAAAGGCAGCATCGAAAAACTGCAATATCTGCACAAATCTTAATATAATAAATGTAATTGACTTTGCTGTAGTCTCTGGAATAAAACGTGGTTGCAAAACGCGCAGCGATGCGATGGGCTGCGCTCGAACAACCTTACCTTAGAATAAACTTGCTGAAGCCATGTGATACAATTGAAACAAAGATTGAAATATACTTGATGAGTGGTTTGACCTTGAAAGATTAATTGGTGCACCAGTATACTAGTAATCGGTTGAGATGGTTCGCGCCCAGACCAGAAAAGTTTTGAACAAAATTGAGAGTCCGAATACAGTATCTATCCCTGGGGCGCATTCTTCATTATAGTTTGGCCGAAACCCATTGTTGTCAATTGTGGTTGTGGATCTATTTACAGGGAATTGGACTTGAACAGGGTAATTTGTTTAGCAGCAAGACTTAAGAACACCCAGGGACTACGTAAATTGAACAACACTACAAATCGAAATAATTCCTGAGCGTTCAATATACAATGGAAGGGCGTCCCAGACAAATCCCTTTACAAATTGGAACCAGTGTTTATCTTATGCATTATCTGATTTGTTAAATAATTCAAGGCTGCTGTAAGCCACAAACTACACCCAGCGTCGGTTAAACTATTTACCACCACATTGACGTTCACCAGCGTTTTCTTGTTTGTTGTTTGTTTGTTTGTTAAGAATACATACATTGGGAAAGTAACAGCCTAGATGAAACATGAAGATGTGCATTTGCTTGTTTGTTTGTTCGTTTGATACAAAGTAATTAATAAAACATACGGAGTACCCAGACTTCAAAACAGGTCAAATAATCAGGAACATAGAAAATGACAATAAGCAGAGGGTCATCCTGAACAATTGCTAAGCGGTGGTAATAGGCAACTTACGTACCCTGCTTGAATACTCCACCCGACAAGATTGACCAACAGTGACAAATATTGTGTAATGATCCGTCAAAACCCTAAATTTACTGTTGTGAGTCAAAGCTACGTGCTGTCACTCATCATTTGAGGAACAGACGTTTGATATTTCGATGCAACATTTCCACATCTGTCATAGAACTTTTTGAATGTTTCACTGATCTGCATTCTGAGAATCCCTACTTCACCAGTTTTTGCGCATGAGCCGTGTGTCTATCGAAAGTCTTCAGTGAGTTACAAGTACTTCAGTATCTCAAGAGTTGTGAAATGTATGCACCATAAACCGGAGCAGATTGCATATTACTTGACAAGTAGGGAAAGTTTATTGTTTCAAAATTGAATTCGTCCCTTTTGTCATTCAGCTTCGTGTACACAGTGTATTTTGTCTATAATTTCGAAAAATATATCAAAGTGCAATGTTTATTCCACAAGTTCAGTTGTTTCTTTGCTTATCAAATCATCAGGGTAGACGTGATGAAGATAACTGGATGTACAAGGATTGTTTAAGCTTATGTGACCGTCAATAGTTCATAGTGTAAACACTTGAGTTTCACACCCCGCTTTGTGAAGAGACTGCATGAACGTGCAGCTTATTCATACGTATACATTACAAAAAATGTGTCTGCAAGAAGTGGTACACAGTTTGTGTCCATGGGAATGCCTGCAGTTACGTCATTCCAGCAAATATGATGAATGTGTTGTTAGTTAGGAATGTTTGCATCTTCCTGACTTTCATATCACTGTATTTGTTTTGGCATTACAGTCTGTTGCTAAAATATTCCAAAACAGGGCTGGGTGATTATGTATTCATATCTACGACTACGATTAATATTCCTGAGGGTTTAATTGCTTCACAGGAGATGACACTCTGTCTTTAAAGGGATACAGTCCTCGGAACTGCGCTCAAAGGTCGTATGGGACCCATACGACCAATGTGAACACTGTATCCAAGGTACGATGGTGATTGATGAAAGTTAAAACGTGTTTGTCATAATCTACATCGTATAATAATAATATTGCAGCTATGATGATGAGGTGCATCTAGATATCGTGCACGAAATACATTGTTTGTAAACAAGAAAATCGCACAGGCGCAGTTCCGACGACTGTTTCTCTGTAAGTTTATCATGTGGCATGGGTTTGTACAATTGTGTGGATTGAACTTTACAGCGCTTTTGTTGGCTTGCAAACGATGTATTAATTTTCCAGAATTCTTCAATATCCCCATTTGTTTTATCCCACCAGTTTCGATTCATATATTTGTCATGTTAGCGCGCTTGACCAGATTTACCAGTTGACAAAATGATGGTCAAAAGTGGTGACGAGTGGTTGGTTGTACAGTTGCCGGAACCAGCTGGATTTTTACGAAATTCAATCCGATGTAGCTTTGGTACGTAATACCTTGTCATCATGCGCTAACTGGAAGCCAAGTTCGTTTAAAACTGATCATTGATTCTGAAACATGTCCTCCCCCAGATGACGTTGAAAGATAGAATGTGGTGTTACTCTCATTTGAATTAATTTTCAGTCCATCGTATCCATCAAGCAGTGAATGTAATACTGCTTGCAGATGAAAATGATGTTAATTGAAGCGTTGTCTGCAGCACAACAACATACTTACCCTGTAATGTATCTCGGCATTCATGTAATACATGGA
This sequence comes from Ptychodera flava, assembly GCF_041260155.1. Lineage (NCBI taxonomy): Eukaryota > Metazoa > Hemichordata > Enteropneusta > Ptychoderidae > Ptychodera > Ptychodera flava. The sequence continues at coordinate 32,392,378 of NC_091934.1, read as the reverse complement.
AGTGTCATCGAAGGTAGATGTAGTGTTGACGAAGAGCAAAGGCGTACACACGAAATATAACTTATGGTAGTATGCGCCTCGAAAGTTAAATACTTAAACTTTTGCTCAAACTTTCCTTAACGAATCTTTCAACCATTCTCTTTCAAAATCAAGAATAAAAATTGGAGGTCACCGTGCAAGTTTTGTTACTAGAGAAACAAATAAGCAAAGATTTATCGATATTTGAAATTCATAATGGCCGCCACCCGTGTGTTAACTCGATTGATAAAATTTTTGAATTTCGAAAAACTAAGCCGGTGAAAAGTTTTCTTACGCCAAGAGCTTGAAATGAACCCCTACAAGTGGTAGATCAGAAAAGAATTGTAAAAGTTTTAAAGTCCTAATATCTGTCTCCGAGGCGCGTTCTACCTTAAAGTTATCTCTTTTAGACAGACATTCCCAATCTTCCTCTCCTCAACGTTTTTGTATAAGCTTTGGCATCATCCATAATGATTCCAACAATAAAGTTCCAGTTGACGTTGAGTGTCTCACGATTTTTGACCAAACTTGAACAGTTGCCGAAGTTAAGAATTAGGAGTGATTTTCAGGTCACCTGTTATTATATGACCCCAACGTTTGTAACCAACGGGAGATGACATTCACGCGTATATAAAATGCTGGTTACCACGACGTTTGAATGGCAATGTTTCATGTAACGAAAGAGGCCATGCTCGAATATGAATCTCATGCTATTTTTAGTGCTTCTCAGTTCCCGATTCTTTGATTTTTGATTCTCTAATTAGGCTTACCTGTAAAAGAGTTGTACAATATTCCGTGCTGGTCTTTCGCGGCGCCAGTGTTGTTGTAGACCAAGTCGAGTGGAATTTCGAGGGATTTATCTCGCCCAAGGAGGCTAATGTATCGAAAACGTGAAATATTATTTTTGTCCATGTTATATATTATGAGAATTATAACACTGCATTAACGAATGCCCATTTACCGTACGATAACTGGGCTTGCCCTACTTCGAGATGTTTCTTGCCATAGATCTTTTCAGTTCACATTTGGGTTCATACCAGGTTAGCAGACTTGCCACGTAAGGTGAAGCTAAATTGCAAATTGAAACTAAAAGTTTACGTATTGCCATATCAAACCACCAAACTATGACAGCCGATGTATATTTAAGAGAGATATTTAAAATTCTGGCTATTCATACAGGTTGTGTTGAAGTGAAGGACATCAGATGTGAATAGATATCAAATAACTTAGTCATGGATGTCTGCCAATCAGATGTCGATTGAGTAAGATTACAGAGATTAGGGTGCATTCACTATTTTATAGTGGAAACAGTCATGGATTGATGCAGAATCGCATGTCAATGGTGCAAGATTAGGGTGCATTCTCAAGTTCTTGAGAGAGGTGGAGGAATAAAGGGGGATTTGAAAATTCTTGGGATAGTAGAGGGGGATTTGAAGCTTTTATTCTGGGTATAAAGGGGATCTGAAATATTTTGGTTCCCTGTTTTTTTAACTGTCGGATTGCATATTTTGGTAGATAGTTCAATAACATTTTATGTCATCCGACGCAGATCTGATTTTAGGAAACAATGAGGAACAAGTTTATCGTATTTCATGACTTTTATTTCCAACAAATCCAAAATAGCATTAATTTCTTTGAATTTCCATAAGAAAAACACGTAGACCTTGTGGCGAGGCAGAAGCTGTAACTCTTAATAGATTTTTCAATGTTTCTATGCACTGATCGAAAAGATTCTTGCTGTCTCCCTAGAACATACTAAAAACACCATATTCAGCTTGTCACCATATTCAGCTTGTCAACAAAACCTGTACATGTAAACACTCAATCTTGATAAATGCATTAGAGTCCAAACTGAAATCCATTTATCAGTGATGACGAACAGCGGACACAGGCTCTGTGGGCGAGTCTCAATTTGGATCATACGGCACTCACGACAGTGAAACATGTGTCAAGATCAGACCAGAGAGCTTACATCGGAAGACCAGGAGACTTGACACTTATCAATAAACGATGGCCAAAATGGAATATCGGAGGGTCATTGTTCACAAAATAGTGTTGGCTGTGATACATAAAAATGCATCTCCTTGGATGTAATGATACTGTTTACTTCTATCCGTGTATTGTTACCTGCATTTGTCATTTTGCAAAGAATACATTGTAAACAGGGAGCACCAAGATGTAAGAAATATGTTATTGTTAATATATGTTATCGTTAATATTGTTGATATTTAATTTCAACATTGTATTGTATATCAATATCATTTTTTAGGTTTTTTTAATTATGTTAAAATACTTTAATTTTGTTCACGCAGCTTGAGTATGAGTTATCACGCCCTCTCGAGTCTCTTCTAAACATTGTACTCGAAGCATCTCTCACGTGGCCAAGGCATGTGGAGATTTGTTCGGAAAAACTTGACAAAGAGCGATCGAGAACCGAATATTTTCACGGTGTGATCTTATTTAATCTTAAGATACAATCGAAGACTGACGGAAATTTCCATATGATGACCATTTTATAAGAATGATAATTGTGCAGTTATGTAAGTTCAGAAAAGTATATTAATTTGTAGAGAGCGTACAAAAGAGGAATTTGAGACTTGGAACGTCATGTTTACCATATTTTAATTAAGATCTGAAGTTTTGCTTACAACCAGCATCTCGGTGCGTCAGCGTCGGTTTCTGAAGAAATCACATCTCTCACCATCCTACTGACCGAACCACAGAAAAACGAAGAAATGTACAGCATGGAAACAACAATCATCTTTTTGCTTTGTCAAGCCGCTGCCATAGCAACAGATTGGAGCAACTGAGTATGTTCGAACAATAGCAACCGATGAACTCAAGTTCCACTAGCTGGCAAAGGTAAATGTATCTTTGGCATATGTTTTTCCGTTTTCTTGCCTATTCTCTTTTTATATGCCTCAGGGCTGGAGTATACCTACGTTGTGCTGTGATTTGACGACAATCCCCTTTTCATTTTGCCGTACTACAGCTTTCTATTGAAGTTTTTTTTGCACAAACGATATGCATATTATTTTTCATCGTTTTTATGTCTTGATGCTTTTCTTCTCAAATCATACAAACAAATCCAGCAACAATATCGTATCAACAAATAAATATAATTTGCCATTTCAAGTGTGACCGTCTCCCCAAGATTGAAAGATCCGTCGCTCGAGGGCGCTCTCTACGCTCGGGAGAGCGCGTCCGAGTCTTCGAGCGACAGATCTTTCAGTGACCACCTCCCTTTGATCTGATAGCTGACTGATCGAAATCGTCACATTTGAGGGAATAACTTGGGACAGAGAAAAAGAATTCTTTTAAAAGTTCAACTTTGGCATCACAAGTCTTAAGAAAGGATAGCTGTAGCTGTGCGTTCCGCTACATATTCGTAAGATACCTGCATGAATTTTACGAGAGGGTTTGTGAATACATTTTCAGAATTACCTTGAGATGTGACAATGGAAAGGTTTAGTGGCGGAGTATTGTTTACGTTTATGTCACGATAGTCCTCTCCAAAAGTAAAGTATCGTGGGAAAATAATGATATTTTCCCATGCTGACTGCAGAAATAGTATTGCAACATGGAAAAGAAAATTATGCAACAACTTTGTCGTTCCTGCCGAAAGTTAGCATTCCTGAAATGTTAATATGAACCAGAAAAATTGGAGAATTTCAACATTGGATGCAACAATTATCGTTGCATATTCATAATTCTAGCCATGTCTACCATCGGGTTAAAACAAGGTGAAAAAAATGTCAGCTAAGTATTGATGAACACAACTGTCGTTTGCTTCGCCGCAATGACTGAAAATAATATCTAAAGTGGGTTTTTCTGTATTTTGAAACTACCTGTTGCGTCGACGGCCGATGAGGAGACGAGCTTGTGGTCGATATAACTCCCCTTTGCGTGCCTACATATCAATCAGAATCATTTTAGTAGGAAAATTTTATCGAAACACGTCCGTGTCTAGTAACGAACACTAGGCGACCGCGAAAAGTAAAATCTGCTCCGATGACGATAGCTCGGTTACAGTTTTCGTGCCGCTAACAGATACCTCACTTTTGTTGTCAAATTTATTTTCAATTTTTGGCGTTGGCCTTAAACGGGCACACATCCCCCATCATCGTAAACCACTGTAACTGCTCGGAATGTTCATTGTAGGGTCTAAAGTAATGCATGATTTTGAGCAGCATTGTGCTAAAACGCAATGAACCGTCATGCTGAGTGAGGTCCCTGCAATTAATGTACGTGGTGGGAAAACAGTACATGTATAATGGAAATTGCCTTGGAAACAACAGTTGTTCGCTCATGGAATTTTCAACTGCATCATTTATCAATAAAAAGTAATCAACTAAATATTACGTTTTAATATGGTAATTTCTGGAACATGGCAGTTTGTCATAGTACCACATAGAAGTATAATCGACTATAGAGAGTAGACAAGGTCCCCTGCACAACCATTTCATTGAAAGCAATTATCACTGAATAAAGGATCGCTTCTCGTCTAACCTTTTAAACGACATCATTGACATGTATGTGCAAAGCATGTCAGGTTTCAAAAATAAGCAATGCCATCGAGTGTTGACAGGGGAAACAATGTAAAACTCGATTTTTACGGAGCTCTCTCTCTCCGCGTAATCCTTCTCATTTAGGTCCATGGAGTTTAAGTATGCAAGCCAATCTGTGTTGCGCTCAAATGATCGCATCAAATAAGAACCACGGTAAAGTTCTTTGGTTTTTAATCTTTTCATGGCCATTTACGAATCCCCGTGATCATATACAATAACTACGTACGAAGGCCAACAGCCAATTCTCAGAATTCAATCAATGCATGGCGTAACATCACGTGACACGTACCGCACCCACCCAGTGGAAGGAATACCACTCTTAGTACGCATGCCTGGGGTAGAAATTAGTACCATGACGTCAACATTGGCCAATAAGATACCCTAAATAAAGTTCCCAAATGAAGCCATTTCGTCGCTTTAGCCGATAAGGTAACCCTCATCGTGAGTGGTGTGCTGACATTAATTTATACACTTTGCGTATTACATCCGAGGTAACATCACATTATGAGAACGGTTGTGCCCGTGCCGGGGCGAATTTACGGGAAGAACGTTGGTGTTTGGCAAAACCTTCATTCGTATGATCCACTATACTTGCCCAGAACAGTTGTCAGAATTATCTATTATACAGTAAAACCAATTTAACTGGTCAGCCTTACAGAGCAGCCGCCTAGACGCACGTGCACTCTGCAGAAAATATTGCCTTAAATTTACCGTTATTGAAGTCAAGCCATGTGTTTACTCTATCATTCATATGACAACTGTATTCCGAAACCATGAAAAAGTCAAATACTGTAGATGATTATTCTCCATGGCCAAAATAACAATAGCAGTTACAGAGTTCGTTTCTAAGAGACGAAGCCCACTGAAAGCTGATTATCAGAAATTCGTCGCGATCTTCTCATCCAAATTACATACATTTTTAGATGAAAATTTTCTTAGTGAATTTTTGAATGGAACCTCGAAAATATCCTCGGTAAGAAGTGAATATCAGTGTTTTTTGCGCAAGTCTTGTTCGTTGTAGGTTCGGAATCAATAACTAAGTATACAAAGGACCTACAGAAATATTTCTTGTATAAACTGTCACCGGGACATGACGCGAGAGGTGTTCTTGCTCAAAGCCATGCAACATCAGAAGTTGGGGATCTCTTGGCGGCGCGTAGACCGTAAGCAAACTAACGTTGTCGGAGCAGATATATTCTATTCGCGTCGCCTTGTGTTGGGTGCCACGGAAATTATGTTCATTTGCTGAAAAGACGTTTGTTGCTGGATTTTCTTGTATCATTCGCGTCGCGTCGCCTTGTGTTGGGTGGCAGGGAAATTATGTTCATTTGCTGAAAAGACGTTTGTTGCTGGATTTTCTTGTATCATTTAAGGAACAAAAGCATCAAGAAATGAAGTCGATGAGAAATAAAATGTATATCGTTTGTGCCAAAAAAAAAAAACTTCAATAAAAAGCAATAGTGCGTCATGCTGAAAGGGGATTATTGTCAAAACACAACACTGCGTGTACTCAAGCCCCGAAGCATATAAGGAGAGAAAAGAGAAGAAAACGAAAAAAAGATTTCCAAAAGATATATTTACCTTTGCCAGCTAGTGGAACGTCAAGTCCATCGGTTACTATTGTTCGAACATAATACTCAGATGCCCCAATCTGTTGCTACGGCAGTGGCTGGACAAAGCGACAACGTGAGTGTTGTCTCCATGCTCAGTACATTTCTTCCTTTTCCTGTGGTTCGGTCAGCGGGATGGTGAAAGATGTTCGTTGAACGATTATTTTGTGTCTTATATACAATTTCAAAGCGTTTTAATCATCGTCATATCTACATAAAATCCTTCGAGATTTCTTTCGTTATTTTAGTGAAGGCTAAGATTGTATTCACAAATCCTGGTGGGAGGGGGAGGGGCTTGGGGAATTGCGATGGAAATCTTTTTTTTTCAGCACCCCAACTAAATAATCTTGAAAAATACCAGACCCCTATCTATATATCAACATTTTTAAAGTCTCCTCAGACTATCATATAGTCAAATATTTTTTAGCGATGTATGCGCAGAAAATGGGCACGTATTGCAAAGTTCTGCACGCAGATTGTCGACACTGTCTTTTAAAAACGCACGCCTGAATTTTCGCTTTTCGTATCAACTCCAATTTGTTGTGTTATACATTTAACATATATGTAGTACTCAGTTTGTCATCATGATCTGCATATGTGTGATGTACTCTTTCATTGCTACAAGTTGCATGTCAGTCTAACCATAAACCATTATACGATAACAATGTTTCATACTCTGTTGCGCTCGTAGTTAAGGGGAATACGAGCTGAGGTAAAAGTCTAGATCGTGATGCTTTGAGTAACTGAACTTGACGCAGGTGAAGATATTGGTTGTAAGCACCACTTTAGATCTTAATTAATAGATGGAAAACGTCACGTTCCTATTCTCGAATTCCTGTATTGTACATTTTCTACAAATTTAAATACTTTTTAAACATGCATAACTGCAAAATTATCATCCTTATACAATGGTCATCACATGGAACTTTCCGTCAGTTTTTGATTGTTTCTCTTACCCGTTGCACCCTAAGGATCTGGGGTGGAGTTGACATTTGGAAGTAACATGCGGCATGACTTCTGACTTCTGAAATTATCAAAGATTGTCCCCATAGGCCTAACCATATATTTTTAAAATCAACATATAACACTGGTCCCAAAAATATGCAAATCATGGTCATCTGGCCTCATTAAATATTCAAAATGGCCGCCAACATATAAAAATTGTATTTTCATAGGAGATCCCCATAATTTATCATTTTCCATCACCAAACCATAGGTTTCTATCAAATCAGCATAGACTGATATAAAAGTATAAACAAAATTGTATAGATAAACTGTTTTTTGTTCTGTAAGGAGTGTAATGTAAATAAAGGCCCTTTTCGAGGTATGTACATAAATGTAAAAAAGTTGGTGTATAAGAACACAACACTGTCGATATTGATGATATTTTGCTGTCTTTTGTCATTATTTAATTTCCTATCTAATAACAGTTACTCTGAAGAAAATAAAACAGAAATGCCTGCTGCATATTTTTTTTCAAAGTACAATATATAAAACCTAGTTGACTTTCCTTTTTCACAGTTACAAATCACATACAATAAACTCATTATGTCTTCACTTACATATTTTGATGTCAAACAAGTTACTCTGAAGAAATGGAAGAAATGTGTGCAGTATTGTTTCTAAGTATTTTACGTAAAACCCTTTTTGACAGTTTAATACATCCCCAACCTTATAATTGGAGAAAATAAATAGGAACATCTACATGGTCCTTATACCTCATCTTATACTGATACACATCACTGGCATACCATTGTCCTCCGACTGTTGAATGAATAGTTGACAGAAAATATACTGACTTACCATCCATCAGTCAAAGTGACTCATCAGAACCGAGTAGAACACAAGATGCAGTTTACCTAAATTAACTTTACAGTCAAACTGACTCGTCCTCATAACTGATTAAAAGGCACTTAATTGTCCCATTGGTGTTCCTATTTATATTTGTTAAGATTAAACAAGATCCTACATACCTACACTCTCTGTTGACAATGTATTCTTTGCAAAATGATAAATGCAGAATATAGGAATAGAAGAATGGAGATGCAGTTTTTTTGTGTACCACACTCAACACTATTTTGTGAACAATGATCCACCTATATTCCCTTTTTGGCGAATTTTTTATTGATTACTGTCAAGTCTCGTTTCCTTATATGTGAGCTCCCGGCCTGATCTTGTGTATGGATATGTTTCACTGTCATGAGTGCCGTATCATCCAAACTGAGACTTCTTCAACTACATCATAGTCAGAGCTATCTCTCTGTCACTGTCACCATCGGTATGCAGTGACAGTGACACTGTCCGTAGCCAGTAGAGTGGCAAAACCTTATTTACCTAGATAATTTATCAGCTGCATTCTTCTTTTACTCACCATATAGCATGTTGAACTACACGGTATTCAGCTCGCCCACAAAGCCTTGTATGCTATGCGTTCGCATCATTGACAAATGAATTTCACCCTGGACTCTTATTCAATTATCAAGAATATTGTTTACACGTACGACTGGTGACCAGCTGAATATACTGTTTGTCAGCAGTAAGAAACTGTATTTGATCATAGCATAGAAAAAATTATTATCAAGGGTTCCAGCTTCTACTCCGTTAGAGGTCTACTTGTTGTTTTTCTTATGAAAATTCAATGGCGTCCTTGCTCTTTCAGATTTGTTGGAAATACAAGTCATGAAATATGATAATCCTTTTCCTGCTTAATTTTTACTAAACATTAGAACGTTTAGATGACATAAAAGTGTTATTGAATTACCTACCAAACTATAAAATCCGACGAATATAAAAGAGGGCACCATATTATTTTTAGATCCCCTTTATACCCAGAGCAAAATCTTCAAGTCCCTCCTCTACTACCCCCTAAAATTCCCACCCCCGAATTCTTCCTCCCCTCTCCAGAATTTTTGAATGCAGCCTTCCTAATCTTACACAATGGGCGTCAGATTTTGCATATGTCTATGACTAAGTTAATTGATAACTGTTCACATTTGATGTCCTTCACTTCAACACGACCTATATGAATGGCCAGGACATGAAATATCCATCTTAAAAAAGATTTGCCTGTCATGGAATTTGTAACAGCATTTATCCTTATATTGTATCAACGATATTGTGATGCATGTGAATTGCGTCCTGACCCCGCCACGCTTTAGATACAGTGCATTTCTTAGGCCATTCACTTATACAAGTCGAAAGATCTGAAAAATCAGGGCTATACAGTTTCTGCATTCTGTATCGCACTTTGATTTCACATCTCAATTTAACATAGTGGACAATTAAGAATCCGCGTTTTCCGCGTTTTGAGGAAAACCTATTTATTTATTTGTTTGTTCAGTTTTATTTAGATAAATCTCAGGCCCATTAACTGGCACAGTAAAATCAATTATCAGGTGCAGCCAACGGAGCTATTCATCGAAAAAGCTATTCCAGGAGCAATTTTTGAGGGCAGGGGAAATTTTAATTTTGCTAGGGCGGGGGACATGTTTTTAGGTGGTAGGGGAGCAAATTTTAGTTTTTTTTGTAGGGCAGGGCGGATATCGGTTGATTTTCCTGGGGACAGGGCTTGGCGAAAAACTTTTTGAGGGGAATTGTTTCCAAGGCAGGGGAAATTGGCAAGTTTTTTTCCGCTACAGGGCGAGGGAGCTTCAAAAATTCACAGTGGGGAGGGGAAACAGGCAAAAATAACTGGGGAGTGGGTAAAAATGAAGTTTGAATGTGGGAGGGTAAGTCGAAAAATTTTCTGTGGGAGGGCAAATTATGAACAGCTAATTAATTACCCTCTTGACTTAAAATTAGTCAGTTCACATTATTTGTCATGCACAATATATCTTATCATAGTAAGGACCTTTTTAAAAGTGCATTGTTCGTTGGCTGCACCTGAATTATGAAAAAAATAAAACCGAACAAGCTACAAAGAACAAAGTAAAACAAAAGCAACAGGCAAACGACAAGCTAGACATAAGATATACACTTAACCCATTGAGTGCTGCAAATTTTCCCACCAAAATTTTAGTGCAACATTTTACTAGTTTTTATGAATTTTTCAGTAATCTTTTTGATATTTTTGGACCAAATGAGTTTCACATTTCATTGACTTCAGTTTTTCATCAAAATTTTGGCAAAAATGTGAAAACATTTGACTGGGGTACATTTTATAAAGGTGACAAAATTCAACTTTGGCATTCAAAGGGCTAATTATGATAGGGATGTCAGCAAACCATTTTCTGTTTAAGGTAGTATGCGCCTCGAAAGTGAAAGACATAAACTTTTGCTCAAACTTTCCTGAATGAAACTTTCAGCCATTCTCTTGCCAAATTGGGGTCACCGTGCAAAGGTTGAAACTAGCGAAACAAATTACCCAACATTTTGCTATATTTGAAATTCAAAATGTCCGCCATTCCCGTGTTAACTCTATGGGGGAAAAATCAAATTTTGGATTTTCGAAAAACTAAGCTGGTGAAATTTATTTCTCCAAGAGCTTTAAAATGAGGCCCCACAAGTGGTAGATCAGAAAACAACTGTAGAAATTGGAGAGTCTGTCTGTCTGTCCCCGGGGCGCGTTCTACCTTAAAGTGGAAATATGGTACAATGGTGGAGTAACAAACTTCGTTACAATATTACTGAACGTTGAAGCTCACTGGCCTCAGAAATTTAAGATACATGGCTGCTCCCTTTCAACTACTGTTACCTCAATCAAACAAAAGTCTTCGTTCTTCGTTGTCTGGCTGATTCACTCTACGAGTAATTTCGTGCTCTTCTGAGAAGGCCGGAAAATTTGAAATTTTCAGCATGGATGTATGAACGAATATAACTCTAGTTTGCTTAGTTTTGACTAAATGAGGAAAAATACATATGTCTGTGTTAGCTTTTCAACACTTTCTGCTGTATAACATTCTCAAAGGTTTTTGGACCAAAGTCGACCAAATTTCAGTCAATTCTGACTATAAAATTCAATTTCATGTAATTCAGGCATGTTTGCTGCAGTGGTCCATGCATTAACGCGCTTGCATAACAAGGTCTCTGACCCATTAATCGAGTGACTTCCCATATCACCTGCCATGCAATCAGTATCCATCTTTTGACAATGACTAGACAGTTTTGGGTCGCAAGGCGTCACAGCAGCCTAGAAGGCGGGCAGACGCCCCTATCGGGATCACATGTCAGGGACCCCAATTTCCCAAGACCCTCGACAGTAACCCCTCTAAATCCTCCATCGCGACTCGTCAATTTGTTAAGGAGATTAAATCGTTATCGTGAGCACGGAAGAAGATTAGGAAGTTTAAAGTACAATCTTGACATTTTCTCTATTCATAAGTAAAGCGTGACAAATAATAGAGAAATAGATCGACTTGTGTAGTTGCACGAAATAGACACATCTACTAACTGAAACTCGTAAATGAAGATGCACCTGTACTTGCAAGTTGTACCCGCAGACAAGCCGCAGAATACAGCCCAAAGGTATTTCATGTTCCTGATTGCAAATATGGGATTCATTTTATGATCATCTGTTCCCATTTCCTGCACTAGCATAATGCGGGGCTCAACAATGATGGGAAGGGGATTAATCACAATAAAAATGAAAAAAGGCGTAAAAATTGTCAAATTCTTAACCGGGCATAATATTGTTAGGGGACAATCAAATTAAAAACAAAAATATACGTAAAAATTGTCAAATCATTTCAATAAATTTTTCTCCATAAGTACAAAAAATAAAAATATTAATAGTAAAGCTTTAAACATGTAAAGCCATTTTACTTCAGAAAATGATAAAGATAGAAATACGCTTAGACTATAAAAGTAGTAAAAAAATAGAAATTATTTATCTTTTGATATTCCTAAGATAAAAGAACATTTTATCATCAAACGTGGCGAAATCATTTATCTTATTTATGTTTTAAAAAAAATTGTAACACTGCTTCTTCACCTGTGGTAAACAACCAATTGTAACATTTATGGCATTGCGGTCAGTCTTGCTTGCTTACACTACATTGAAAACCAGATGCATTGCAGCAGGTGGTACAGCGCCATCTTTTGTCAAACACTTTACATGCTTAGCCAGCAAGTAGAGACTCAAAACAACGTAGGGTCCCCTGCCTCATTTCTACCGCTGGCTGCGATGCTGACGAAAATAGGGTCAGGCTATCTTTTGTAAGCGCGGCTATCATTGGTCAATAGTATGAGTACTGTGATTGCGTTGAATTTATTTCAAACTTGAAACTACCTTGGGATTTAGATTTCGTATGCCCATGAATCAAGCATTCTATGTCGACATTGAATTAAGAACGAAAAAAATTGTTTATTTTTGAGTCATTATTATACAAAGCTTGCTACTATGCAGATGTGCTGATCACATGATCTTGTTAGGTGACTGTGCTCATTAATATGCAGTCAAATTCTGACTGAAATACCAGCGCAGCCAGCAGTAGAAATGGGGCAGGGGATCAGACTTAAGGTAGTATGCGCCTCGAAAGTGAAAAACTTAAGCTTTTACTCAAACTTTCCTCAAGGAATATTTCAACCGTTCTCTTTCAAAAATCAAGAATAAAAATCGGGGATCACCGTGCAAATTTTGGTAGTAGAGACACAAATTACACGAAATTTATCGATATTTGAAATTCAAAATGGCCGCCATCCCTGTGTAAACTTTATGGAGAAATAAATAAATGTTGGATTTTCGAAAAACTAAGACGGTGAAAAGTTTTCTTACACCAAGAGCTTTAAAATGAACCCCCACAAGTGGTAGATCAGAAAAGAATTGAAAAAGTTTGAAAGTTTGAATGCCTGTCTCCGAGGTGCATTCTACCTTAAACAAGACTGCCAACCTGTACAGATCAGACAGCATGTCTGCGTTTGTTTTGTCGTGTCTGGACATAAAAGGGTACATGGTCACCTTTGTGAATGTAGCCACAGTTACCATGGAAAGTGCGCCACCACAGGTCATTTAGCAAACTTGGGGAGCGTTCATTTGTTATAGCTGGGGATGTGCCAGCAAAGTCTTTGTGCGCCGTCGACATAATAACAGAACTCCCCTCCCCACCTACCACCTACTCATCTGATCAGATATTAAAACATTGATGATAACCCTGCCCTGCCATTGCTTGAGAAAGTTTTTGATATTTTTTGTGGAATATGACCAGGCCTGAGAAAGCAGTCGGGAGACGAAGTCGTCTAACACTATACATGACTACTTCATTACGAAACTCATAATAGAAAGTGGATACATACAGTGAAGCATAACACTTGGGTGAGAGACCGTGCACAGAGTCTAGTGACGTGAAGTGTCTCTGTTGAGAGTAGAAAAGTCTCTGAGTTCGAAAGACGAGGTTTCCCATTGATGAAGCACTTTTGGCGGGAAAAGTGTCTATGAGTCACGAGAAAGGCACATGATGGATTTGACACAGTCTTTTATAGTAGATGGAAGCTTAAATGTTAGAAGAAATGTAGTTTGAGTATCTGCAGTAAGACACTACAAATGATGACGTAATACAAGTACCGGTATATATTTCCTAGCATGTTTCAATAATTTTGTTCCTCGTGCAAAAGCCACAGTAACTCCTCATATATATATATATATATATATATATATATATATATATATATATATATATATATATATATATATATATATATATATATATATATATATATATATATATAGCAAATGTGTTGTCAATTAGGTTGATGTAATGTTTCGCCTAAATTGCATCGCTTGTAACAGTAGCTTTATAGATTATGCATTTAGGGGCCGTGGATAATTAAAACATGCGCAATGTAAACACAACTATGTGCGTTTTGCATCAACACCCTCCCTTAAAACGAAAGTTTGGAAATGTGAAAATCTAACCAAGTCTCATTCTGTATCAGCATAGCTTCAATCGGTTATTATGTCGCTAGCGCTATGAAATTACGCATAGGCTAACGACCTCCCCCCCCCCACCCTGCATACCCCCTCTAAAATCAATCTTTGTTCAGCGCCAGCTCGACAGTGACGCAACCAAAATTTAAAGCAGACAATAAATTGAAACAGTATATCCAAAATTATTGTTACGTTATTTATGTTACTATTTATTTATTATCTGTCACGATTTTCTCAAGAGTGGAGAAAATGTCAAGATTATACTTCGAACTTCCTCATCTTCGTCCCTGCTTACGATCATGATTTAATCTCGTTGACAATTTGATGAGTCGCGTCGGGGATTACTGTCAAGGGTCTTGAGGACTTATGGTCCCCGACATACACGTGATCCAGAAAGAGGTGTCTGGCAGCCTGCCAGGCCGCCGTGACGCATTGTGACCCAAAACTGTCTGGTCATTGTCAAAAGATGGATACTCATTGCATGGCAGATGATTTGAGAAGTCACTCGATTAATGGGTCAGAGACCTTTTTTGTTGTGCAAGCGTGTTGATTCAAGAACCACTGTAGCAAACATACTTGACTTACATAAAATTGAATTTTATGGTCACAATTGACTGAACTTTGGTCGACTTTTGTTGAAAAACTTTGTAAATGTTATACTGCAGAAGGTGTCAAAATGTAGAAAATCCAAGACAGATATATATTTTGGCTCAGTTAGTCATAAGTAAGCAAACTGGGGTTATAATCGTTCATACACCCAATACTGAAAATTTCTAAATTTCCTTCGCTCGTAGAAAAAACACGAAATTACCCGTTGAGTAAATCAACCAGACACGACGAAGAAAAAGATTATTTTTTGTTTGATCGAAGCAACAGTAGTGGATAGCGAAGAGTCACTATCTTACTATTATTATTTCGTAAATTACTTGATAGTTAGGATCGTAAGTTACTGGTACAGACATTAAGAGTTTTGTGTGGGGATCTTTTTTGTGTATGTGTCTCTTTCGTGCAACTACGCAAGTCTCACTGGATATTTATTGTTTGTCACGCTCTACTCTGGAATGGAGAAAATGTAAAGATTGTACTGTGAACCTCCTTACCTTCTTTGCTTACGATCATGATTTAATCTCGTTATCAATTTGATGAGTCGCGTTGGAGGAATAAGGGGGGGGGGGTGTTACTGTCGAGGGTCTTGAGAGCTTAAGGCCCATGACACGTGATCCCGAAAGGGGTGTCTGGCCGTATTCCAGGCTGCTGTGACGCCTTGTGACCAAAAACTGTTTAGTCATTGTCAAGAGATGGATACTGATTGCATGGCAGGTGATATGGGAAGTCACTCGATTAATGGGTCAGAGACCTTCTTGTTGTGCGCAAGCGCGTTAATGCATGGACCACTGTAGCAAATATACCTGACTTACATGAAATTGAATTTTAAGGTCACAATTGACTGAACTTTGGTCGACTTTTGTGGAAAAACTTTGTAAATGTTATACAGGAGAAAGTGTCAAAATGTAGAAAATCCAAGACAGTATATATTTTGGGCTCAGTTAGTCATAACTAAGCAAACTAGGGTTATAATCGTTCATGCATACAATACTGAAAATTTCAAAATTTCCTTTGTTCTTAGAAAAGCACGAAATTACTCGTCGAGTGAATCAACCTGACACGACGAAGAAAAGATTAATTTTTGTTTGATCGAGGCAGCAATAGCGAATAGCCATATCTTAAATTTTCGTGGCGAGTGAGTTGAAACATTATTGTCAACAAAAACATTGGGACCATACCAAGAAAGATTGGCGAAAGATTACGTCATCACTGGTAGTATGTTGATAGGGAGGTTGCCTGCAAAGGTGCATCTAAAGAGCACACGAAATTTCAAATCATTGACTGAAGATCACTCAACTGTTCCTACATTTTCTCCGTGTTTGCTTGCCTTCTTTTAGAATTTGCGAATCTGTGGCTGGATTGTATTTTCACGGACACGCTCTCGGAATATTCCCCCGCCCCATATCAACAAACCCCCACCCTAATATTAAATGGTTCACGCATAGCAAGCGTATATAAGAGGTATAATATTGAATACTGGAGGACGAGACGACACCTAGCAGTATGTAACATCCATGTATAATACATTTAATGGTGTATGTTCATTTACGATATAGGTGAGTCTCTGTTCGTATGTGTTTATTTCGTGCAAGTACACAAGTCGCACTATTTATAGATTATCTGTCACTCTTCACTCAAGAATGGAGAAAATGTCAAGATGATACTTCGAACTTCCCAAGCTTCTTCACTGCTGACGATAATGATTTAATCTCGTTAACAGTTTGATGAGTCGCGTCGGAGGAATTAGGGGGGTTACTGTTGAGCGTCTTTGGAAATTCGGGTCCCAGACACGTGATCCCGAAAGGGGTGTCTGGCCGCCTTGCAGGCCTCTGTGACGCATTGTTACCCAAAATAGTCAAGAATCAATCTATAAAGCAGTACATGCTGTACCCATTTCATACACCTCTGAAAATCGTCGGAGTCTATGCACCAGGATCAATATTTTCGTAAAACTATTTCAGTTATAAGAGACCTACAATTGCTGTTCTGCTACCATCATTAGTCCTGCACATAATCCAATACCTGTGCGACTATCATGGGCACAAACTAGTGCACTACCCAACAGTCACTGTAACTATATACATCAAGCTTCTATCCCGCGTTTCTAACAGGTTAGAAGAGATGATTTGCCTCAGTCCTTGAGAAAATGATGTAATTATGCGCGGACTGTACTCGAAATATTCCACCATGAAAAGATATTACAGAATAAATTTATATACCATACAGATGTGCTCACGTGATGCCTAGTTGCAGTAATTGTAGCCCGCAGGCCGGCCGTGCGTGCGCCGGCTTCTTCTGTCATGTTGGCTGTGTAGCTACGGTCCGTATAGGGTTACAATTTTCCCTTTTCTCGTAGAAATGTCCATAATCTTACTTTCGTTTCATAAGTCATCTATACGCTAACGAAATTCCGGGAACGAAATGTTCGACAGTGTATACTTTGTGGAGGGACCGTGTTTATACTGAAATCGGCTCTTTAGCGACTCTTAGCGAAGTGTTTCTTCAAATCCGCCCCATCTTTCACCTTACTCGATCAGAAAGTAGAAGCTAGGCTACCGTCTAGGATTAAACGGCCGTTTTCAGTCTAAAGTATACACTGTCCACCATTATTCAAACTGCGGATCCGATCAACCTATCTTCGAATCTTCGCCAGTGAACTTCTAATCCTTTCAACACAACTTTGGAAAGCGTTGGCCTAATCTAAGAGACTGTGCGCTTAGTTTCGGCGTTGATTAGGCGCTATAATATATCAACCTACTATTAGGTTGGAGGAAGAAAACATATTTGACAGCTGCCTAAAATTCAATGCAATGACGAACCCATGAAAAGCATGAGCAGCGAAAAGAATGGTGTTGTTTGATCAAGAGATGAGTCAATCGCCTCCTTGTCACCATTTTGATTCAATCTAATTGGCTGTTTCAGGTGTCAATCATTTACGTCAGGGGGAATCCCCTGTTAGACCATGCCCAAAATCACAGCAATTGGAACTTTGGATCGAGTTTGCATTTTGCATTTCAACATAGCATATGGCCATGCGGATATGTATAAATTAAAATTCGATTTGCTAAGAGGCGGTTGATAAATTGAAAAGGGGATATATAAATTGTTAAACAGAAATTAGAAGTGAATAGGATTTTAATATACATTCAAAGAATCTTGTGAACAAATTTTGATTGGCTGCAAAGTACCACTCTCCAAAGAGTTTTGCTAATCTTTCACAATTGTGCTGCTTTACAAAACCCATTCACTTCGAAAAGCGCCAAACAGCACATCACCAACACGATAAAAGCATTTCAAAATGTGACTATCGGCCTTTTTTCTGTTTTCCATTCAAATGGCTAAATGGAATATTGACTGGTCGTGGTATACCACGGATTGTCGTTCAATCAAAAAGTTGGAGAGCACCATCCTAGTTCAAGACTCATCAAATCAACGACGGAATGACGTCTTTTTGCTATACGTAATCTGCGTGTAATGGCTAGCGAAGGATAAACATACAAAAATTCAAACAATCCTTAAATACTGTTCCATAGAATAACATTTTATTCAGTACTACATTATTTTACATAGTGTCATATTCCCTGATTAGGTTAATAGGTAGTAACCGTAATGACATTTACAGAATTGGACTTTGTATAAATCTCTCTCAATCGGTGATTGCTAAGACTTATCAATCAATTAAGGATTGGACCATCAGATGTTCGGAAGGTAGTGAGGATGCTGGCGTGCACAATGTATTTTTTCGCGCCCGCAAATTTGATAAAATACTTGTTTTTCAAATCTACACATTTTTTTGTGGCCGAAGTTCATGTGAATATTTTCAAATATTTATCATGTATTATTTACACCCCTTCTTTTGATCAAACCTCGAAGATCTAATGTTCATCCTATTATCATCACAATATTTAAATACAGAGTTCGAGACGAAGAGCCTATTCCACGGATACAGAATTTCTCTTCGGATAAAAATATTTTGTCAACACGACATGTCACCTTCATAGATACGACTGTTTTGTTTAACAGTGGAAACAGCGGGGCATGCGTAGATCAAGATGTATTTTGGTTACTTTCATTTCACAAGAAGAGTATCTGTTAATTTCTCTTTCAGTCCGGATGTAATCCGTAAAGATTGAATATGCCACCAATAAACAAGAGCTTGGAGCAACTGGCAGAATTTCAGATTTCAAATAATTATAATTCTGTCAACGTAGCGACTAATCTTCGTCGCAATGATGTGATCAGAGAGATGTGCCGTATTGATGTTGTGTTATATTTCACCTTTGGTTCACCAATGGTGTTCGAGAATTATTGTCATAAGAGTTCAAAAACCCGAATGTACAAGCTGTTGTGAAATTAAAATCATGACAAAATACTTTTTACGAGAACAACTTAAAAGTTTAAATCATTTAGAAATTGGTAAGGGTCGGGCTGATAAGGTCTTAGGACGCTTTCAATCAAGTATACAACTCCATTCGATGTGGCAGTTTGGTCCTGTAGTGGTGTTCCTTGCACTTCTACGACATCTGATGATAAAGTATACAGAGAAAAAAAATTAAAACTACACCAACCGTTTGAATGCCCTGGTAACAAGATATGCAATAAATAGTTCCTTTGGCCCTTTGTATACTAAGTGACTGATTCAGAACCTATGACAAAGAAATCTTGCAGAAAACACATTGATACTTAAACCCACTCATGTATTTAATTTCGTTCACTTAGTTTTTGTGGATTCATTTCACATTAAAGTTTGATTAAAAAAGAAAATAAAGTAACAGAACGTTTTACTGGTATATATGGCTGACGTTTTGGTTTGTGTACCCGTGCTGCAATACATTTGTATTCTTTACTCTAATAATCGAATTTTGACTATGATAACTCACAATCAAAAACGAGCGAAACACAAAATACCTGAGCGCAAGTTACTTCCTTCTAACCATCTCATTTTCAAGTTGTATCTATTACATCGATGCGTTTTAATATCGGAAATGCATGACTTGGGAACAACCATATTCAAAAAATTCATGGAGCATATCATCTCGTTGCAGTTAAGTGAATAAAAGACAGCATCCAAACAGACGTAGAACCAACACGGGGTGGCGGGGAAAGTTGGGTAAGTGCTTTTCGGGATAAGACATGAGTTAAAGTGTTGAATTAAAAGCACTTGTCATAAGGTATGGCATTTAAATCTTACCTGAGACAGTGTGAAACTGTAAATTCTGTCCAGATTGCGTAAGCAGAGAACCCTCCGGGATACCTGGCAGAAAGTAGGTTCCGTTCACTATATGGAATTTCAAGACGTCCTCGAGTAATGATGGATTCTTCAACAAACTATCAAGAACACCGGGAGGGAGTTGCTCAAAAGCCGCATTAGATGGTGCAAATACAGTGAACGGGCCTGGTCCTGTTGTAATAGAAAGGAAAAAAAGGTGCCTCGTTTCATGGTATCAACACTACAACATTTATACTGAAGTGCATTTCATTATTTCCATGTAATTATTAAGCTTAAAGAAAGCCAGCTTTATCCATCGTTAGCACCAAGTACTCTAAAGTGCAAATACTGATGTCAGAGTACATATGCCTATGTGTGAGTGTGCGTAAAAGGTTATGTGGCATTTAGTAAGTAACATCGTGTTTGTTTGTCACAACATTTCATAATAAGATAGATTTGTAGATCATCTCATTTTTAATGGAATAATTGTTAATGTGAATCAATGATGAGTTTTAATAGATTAGTAAAGTATTCTTGGCGATGGGAAAAAACATGAGATTAGGGTGATACAGCTGGTTGATCTTTTTCCGTGTTTAGTCGATAAATGAACGGACAGACGGAAAAGGCACGGTATGAGTATAAGAAATTGCACCTGTAAGAGGTTAAAAGTTCACTGAGTCTCAAAAAAACAATCAGTTTTCACTGGTCTTTGTCTCTTAGAAGTGAACTCGGTAATTTTAATTGTTACTTGGCATTTTAGAATATTCATGTACAGTATTTGATTTTTACATCTTGTCGGAATACAGTTAATATATGAATAATACATTGATCTTGTGTGTTCTTTGAATAGACGTCTGAGTACGAAACAACAATTAAAAGTATACTGTCACCTGTAATCTAAATATGCCCATATATGGTCAAAGGGGCGTTCCTTTGTATTCAAATGCCCATGCGAGGGCGCTGTTTTTAAAAGCGGCCATCCGCTGAAAATCTGATTGGTTAGATTTTCTCTTTCCATAGTAACTGTGGCAAAATTGGAACAGGTGACAGTATACCTTTAATGAAATGCAGTCGGAAATATTAAAATGCGCTTCGGGGACGGATATTAGAGTCTCAAACCTCTATCACATTTGTTGGTCTACGCGAGCCTCGTTGGGACAAAATCGAAGTTCTTGGAGTAAGTAGAATTTTTACCAACTTAAAAGGTTAATCCATTTCCAATCAATGGAGTTAACATGGATGGACTTCAAATGACAGTACATGTAAGGCAATAGTTTCTTTAGTACGAAACTTGTCCGGTGACCCCAATATTTTTTCATGATTTTGAAAGAGAATACAATACTTAAAATTTTCGTTTTGAAAATTTTAGCAAAAGTATACCGATTTCGAGGTACATACTACGTTAAGGTGGTTCGCGCCCGAAAGTTAGAGACCTAAACTTTAGCTCAAACTTTCCTTAATGAAACCTCTAACCATTCTCTTATCTTCAAATGAAGAATGCAAATCAGGACTCAGCGCGCAAAGTTTGGTCCGGAAAAACACTTTACCTAACATTTGCATATATTTGAAATTCAAAATGGCCGCCACACATGTGTAAACTCTATTGGAAAACCAAAATTTTTAATTTTGAAAAAGTGTGAGGGTGAAAATTTTTCTTACCGCAAGAGCTCTAGAATGAGTTCCCACAAGTGGTAGACCAGAAGGGATTTTTAAAACAGAGAGTCCGAACAGCCGTTAGCAAGGCATATTCTACCACACTGTATGATAGAACCTAGGGTGTTACATACCTTTCAGAGCAGACTGCATGCCTGCAGTCTTCAGAGCAGTCCGTAGAGTTGAAAACTGTGAACGATTGTCCACTACCCATCCAGTACTGTGATTGACCGATGAATGGAGTATGCCGTCAATCAAGTGGACAACACCGTTGGAGGCCAAGTGATCTGCACTACTTACAACAACTCCATCTATCGTCACAACCTGAATCATAAATGTCAAATATTATACGTTCAATGCATATTCTATCACTATGCTGATGTGGACAATGGCCACTACATGAAAGGCCTCTACTAACTTTGGATGGTTATCACTGGTAATCACACTACAATCCAACCTGTGTATAGTTATCACACCGTAGGGACCGAGAAAAAGTTACAACTATATGGAGATGGATTTTGTACAGAGGGTGGATTTGGCATTTCTTTTGTTGAAAGTGATGGACTGGGTGATGATAACAGATAACACTAGTATAAAATTCAATGCCATAAATATGTTGGAAATTATGATTAATGCTATCACCTTTGACTGAAAATCGTGCGGGGAAGATCATAAATTTGGTCAAAATAGACTCATTTCTCTATTCCAGTCTGAACATTCTGACAAAGATCATTCAGAGTAAGATATGATGACTATTATACACAGGGTTTGTACGAAAATGGAGGAATTACATGACACCACTGACCTCATAAAAGGTGTTGGCTGTTCTATAAAGTGCCTTTCATATGTATTCATATGTATATTGTTAAGGGACTGTCACAGGGTGGCCGCGATAAGGAAGTGGCTGCTGTGTAAGGGCGACCACTTAAACTGGCTTGACTGTTTATATAATTCTGACAAGTGTTCTTGCAATTGTTATGGGTCAGTTGTATTCAGCTCTCAAAAAAGACGGTAATCGCTTCAAGTAGAACGTTGTTGCGCCTATTTGTACCAGTTTAGTTTTGTTTGAATTCAGTATATTTTCGATCGGATTCGTGAATGCTTTACTACAACTTACCGTACTTCCCGTCTGGTATATGTTAGCTCTGAGCGGATTTCCCTTCAAAGGTTTCAACAAATCGTCGTTGCCGAGGGAGGATGACATGACGATACCGGGAAGAGTGTGATGGTCTACAAAGTCCTTCATTGCAGGGATATTCAGACGATAATAATGGCATAGCCAGGGATCCTGGGTAACGTATTCTCTGTTGATGGGCGCGAACAAAGTGAAAGGCCCTGAAAAGAACAAAGTACATTAGGCAGTCATTAAAGTACATAATAAATGCAACCAAGGCGTTAATTGTGGACCAACAGTAGCAGGAAATGAAGGTTTTGTCAAATACCAACATTCTTCCAGGATAACCGCCAAGGAACAACCATCTTCATAATGTGATGTTACCTTGGACGTAATTATGCTCGGCGGAAGACAGTGTATAAAGTAATCTCAGCACACAAGCAACATGCCTCTCAATGTCTTGATGAGAGTATTCTTATTAGTAACGCCAAAATCGACGAAATGACTTTGCTCAGGAACGTTCGGTCGGGCAACTGATTGGTCAATGTTAACGTTATGTAACCATGTAGTACTAAGATCTATTCTAGGCATGCGTACCAAGAGTGGTATTCCTTCTACTGTTTGTGCGTGTGGTTCGTGATGTTACACCATGTATTGATGAAATCGGAAGAATGGGCTGTTGACTTTCGAAATTAATCATGGTATGATCACGGGGATACGTAAATGGCCAGAAAAAGGATCTATAATCAAGCAACATCACCATGGTTCTCACTTTGTGAAATCACTTAAGCGTTACACAAGTTGACTCCCATGTGAAACTTCATTGATGTAAATAAGAAAGCTCACAGCGAGAGAGCTCCATAAAATCCAGCTTTACATAGCTTCCGTTGTCAACACTCGAGAGTGCTTATTTTAGAAACGCTACACGCTTTGCACATATATTATGATGATTTTGTTTGAAAAGTTGGACGAGAAGCGAACCTTTGTTCAGTGAAAATGCTTTCAATTGAATGGATATACATGGGGCTGACCGTGCCTACACTGCGTAGTCGGCTATAGTTATGACAAACTATGCCAAGTAGCAGAAACTGCTAATGTAAAAAGTCACATTACTTTTCATTACAAATTATGGAATTGAAAATTCCATAAGCAAGCAACTGTTATTTCCGCGATAATTTCCATTTCGCACGTACTATTCTCACATTAATTACAGGGACCCCAGAATGAGGATTTGTTGTGTTTTAGCACAATGCTGCTCACACTGTGCTCAAAATCATGTATTAATTTAGACCAAGCAATATACCATACCAAGAAGTTACTGTGGTTTACGATGATGGAAATTGATTGCCCGCTTCAGGCTAACAGCACGAAAACCTTATCCAAGCTGTCGTCATCGTAACAGATATTGCTTTTCACAGTCGCCTATTCTATTGTTGATTTCTGAACACGGACGTGATTGGATAAAGTTTTCTATCTAAAATGATTCAGATTGGTATGTAGGCATACAAAGGGGTGGGGGTTGGGTGTTACTTAGGCACCACAAATTTCTTAATCGACCGCAAGAACAATAAAATGAAAATGTAATACAACAGAAGGTTTAAAAATTCACACAATGTGTCCATAATCGCTCTCACAAAATTTAGATAACTTAAAAATATTCGGCGGAACGAAGAACTACAACTGTTTCTGCCTTTTCTTAAGACTTTTCAGAACAAAAGTGGAACATTTAAAAGAAAGGGGTTCCCTCAAATGATTTCAAAAAGTCAGCTTTTAGAGGGAGTGGTCAAACTTTAAACGGCAAATTATATTCATTTTCTGAAAAGACATTCGTTGAAGGATTTGTTTGCGTGATTTTAGGAAAAAAGCATTTGGAAATAAAGTTGATGGAAAATAAATGTATATCGTTAGTGTCGAAAACGTCAATATACGAGAATAGTGCATCAGCATGAAAATAAATTATTGTCAAAACGCAACACAGCGTATACTCATACTGAAGTCCTGAACCATAGAAAAAGAGAAAAAAGACGCGAAAGTGGAAAAAATGCCCTAAAGATATATTTACCTTTGCCAGTCAGTGGAGTGTCAAGTCCATCGATTACTATTGTTCGAACATACTCAGATGCCCCAAGCATGTTTGCAACTTCTAACACGTTTAAGTCGGAAGTAAAGCGATTGTCGTTCAGTGTATCATCTATTCCCATGGCACTGCCCAGTTTTTCTTTCAGCATATCATCTGTAGCCAGGACTGCGCCTAGACAAAGGAATAAAATGACCGTTGTCTCCATCTTCGTTTTTCTGTAGTTCGGTCAGCGGGATGATGAGGGATGTTCTGTTGAATGATTATTTTGTGCCTTATATACAATTTCAAGGTGTTTTAATCATTGTCATATCTTTATAAAATCATTCGAGATTTCATTTGTCCTTTAGTGAAGGCTAAGGGTGCATTCATAAGTAGTGGTGAGGAGGACGAGAGGAATTGCAATGGCCTTATTTTTTCAGATCCCCTTAACACCCCGTAGAAAGGCTTCAAATCTCCTTCCACTACCCACAGAATTTTTAAATCTCCCTTATTCCTCCACCTCTAAGTATTTGTCTATGCAGTCTTATCTTACTTAATGGACATTCGATTTTGCAAACGTCTATGACTATCTCTAGTAATTGTGAATAAAGCCTAATCTTACACAATGGACATTCCATTTTACATATGTCCGTGGCTAAGTTAATTTATAACTTTCAAGGTTGATATCCTTCACTTCAACACAAATGGCGAGAACTTCAACTTCAACTTTCCATATTTAATAGATGTTTGCTGTCGTGGTTCGATATTGCAACACAGTAAACTTTTAGTTTCATTTGGTAAAGTGAGATTTCATCAACTAAATCAGAGTCAGAGCTGTCTCTGTCACTGTCACTGTCGGTATGCAGCTATAGTGACACTGCCCATTGGCCGGAGTATGACAAAAACATGTATTTACTTGAGAACCATTTGATTTCGGGGGGGGGGTATGGAGGAAGTGGGTATGGGAGCAATTTTTTTTTCCTGTCACAGTGACAGCAATTTTTTTTTCTACTATCAGAGCTGCATCAATTTTTTTTTTCAAATGGAGTAGCAATGCAATTTTTTTTTTCTTTGTCATCAAGTTTGCGATGCGTTGTATAAGGGAGCCGTCATTATTTACGGCCTGAAACTCAGAAATTTCGAGTCAACCATGATGAATTTGAGTAACTCCCCTCTCCAACTCTGAAATTTTGACTGATCCCCCCATTTAGAAAAGTTAAATACAAATACATGTATTTGTAACATTCACTAGGATATCTGAACGGGCAGAATTTGAAAGTACAGGGGGAGAACACGCGAGAGGCTTAGGGGGAAAGTGTCACAGGGGCTTTCTACTAAGTGAAACTGTTAGAACACCCCAAGGGGGAGAGCACGAGAGGGGGTTTCCCCCTCTCGTATTGGAAATTTTGGGAAATTGATGTGTTTAATGGTGCAATCTTAGAGGAGGTTAAGGTTATTTTGCACTCGGTAAGACTGTTTGAAAATGACATTGAACACTGCAATATTTTTTTACATTTTATGCATGATCAGTGTTTGTGTCACAATATTCAACAACCAAAAAAATGACAATACAATTTGTGAAAAACAGTTCTGTTTGCCAGAGACTGAAGATAAATAAATATACAGGAACGGAAAATCTGTGACCTTCTTGTGTCATTTCTCCAGCTGCCAGCTTCTAATGAAAAGCATGAATATGGTATGTTTAACTGTCAAAATGGTCATTGAACTGAGGTAAATGAAAACATGTTTCTGTGATAATAAAGGATGAATTCACAACAGTTCAGTTTTGTCCTAGATCCTGTGAAAATTTTGAGAAATTGATGTGCGCCAGGGTGCAGTGTAGTGCAATACGATAGGTATTTTGAATTTGTCTTTTACCACTAAAACTGTTAGAAGACCCAAGGGGGAGAGCACGAGAGGGGGTGCCCCCCTCTCGCATTTAAAATTTTGAAATGGATGTGTGCAATGGTGCAATCTGAGATGTGTTTCAATTTACTTCGCCAAAAAAAATTGAGTAACCCGCCCCCTTCTTCTTCTCCACATTTTGAGTAACGCCCCCCTGAAGTTTTCAATTTTTTTAGTGACCCCCTCCCTTGTATTTCATTATATTTGTTGTTCCTCAATTTTTCATTGTCAACTTGTACATCTTCCTAATATATTTATATTGAGAGAATAATATATTGATTTTAACACTAGTTTATTGACTCCTGTCTTGTGTTTTAAAATTTTCACAATTTTCAGAAGTCAAAAAGTCCCCTTTAGATAGTGCCTATGCCATTGAGATATTGCAACAGAAATCCTGAAATATGATTTCTTGGGTCAGTAAAGGGAAGGAAAACATTGGGTGCACTGAGGTGTAAAGTAGACCTATGTAGTGCATGCTTATATCATAAGTGCTGGGAAAAAAACATAAGAATTGCTTGTGTTAAAAACATTTGCGCCGCCTATGGCGGCGCGCCGGCAAAGAATACATGAGAATAGGGTTTCCAAATTTTGCTAATTTCTGGTGAATTGTGACAATTTTTTTTTTCACTTCTGTCTGTTATGACAATTTTTTTTTCTCAGGCCATGACAGGATCAATTTTTTTTTCTTCTATCTCACCTGGCGACAATTTGTTTTTTCTCAAAATCCTCCATACCCCCCCAGAAATCAAATGGTGTTCCCCTTACTTAGATAATTTTATCAGCTGCGTTCTTGTTCTACTCCTCATAGCATGTTGAACTGTCCCGTATTCAGCTTACCAACACAGCCTGTGTATGTTGTGCGTTCGCATCAATTTTAGTCTTGACTCTAATTAAAATATCGAAAATAGTATTTACATATACAGTTTTTATTTGAAAAGGTGGATATAATGTTTTTCTGTATGTTGTAGGGAGACAGCAAGAAACTATATCATTGCATAGAAATACTGAAAAAATTTTCAAGTTTTGAAGCTTCTGCCATGTTTCAAGATCTACTAGTTGTTATGCGTATGGAAATTCAGTGGCATTCATGCTATTTTAGATTTGTTCGAAATAAAGTCATGAAATACGATAAATTTGTTTTTTACTCAAATTAGAACACTTGCATGAAATAAATATCGTATACCTTCCAAACTATGCAATCTGATAACATGAATAAAAGGGAACCAAATTTATTTTCAGACCTAACTTATAAGCTTCAATCCCCCTCTACTACCCAAGAATGTTCAAATCCCCCTGAATTCCTTCACCCATCTCAATCATTTGTGACAGCCTAATCTTACACAATGGACTTCCGATCGTGCACATATCCGTGACAATCTCCAGTATTTGTGAATGTAGCCTAATCTACTTACACAATGGACATCAAATAGTGCAATATGTCCATGGCCAAGTTAATCGATAACTTTTTACGTTTGATGTCCTTCACTTCAACACGGCCTATATGAATGGCCAGAACTTCAAATTTCAAAGTTAATTAAAGCTGCAACCAGCGTTGGCATGGCCCAAGCGGTTGCCATGGTTGAAAGTGTTTACACTGATGATGCTATGTGCAACTTTTGAGCTTCCATTTGTACCATATGTAGAGAAATCTTAGAACCGATTGTTGACACATGTGAAAATTACCTTTAAAATCTCACGCATCTCAATTATAATTTAAAATGATTTGGAAAAGTATGCTTGATAAAGAAAGGCAAAACCAGCATTTTATGTAAAATTGGTTTCCGGTATACCATCATAGCTCACTCTGGAAATTTACCATGTGCCCTATCTGTTGACAAATCCTAGGACTAGTTGTTATAAGTAAAAATTACATGTCAAAGATCATTTTGCCCATTTCCCATTTAAATGATTTGGAAAAGTATGTTACATAGACAAACGGGAAATAGCATTTATTTCCCACTGATTGTGTGGTCACTTGTCAGCCATATAGACTGATGTGATGAAAGTATAGAAAGTCATTGCTTCAGTTTATGAAACAACATGATATTGTTTTGTCCACATGCATGTACACTACCTGCACAATGTGACTTTGGTAGCCTTGTAATGGCTTCATCGAAATTATATTAAAATATTTCAAAGTAGTGTTAATAATTTTATATAATCGAATATCTTGAGAGTTCAAATGATGCCTATATGCAGAACTGGGAAAGGCAGACGACAACTAACATCGGTCCTTAGTACAAGTCCAACAGTGGGGAATCAATATATACGTGAACTCACGAAACTCAAAGTCATGCTACCACGCATGCTCCAGCACGAGAACGTAAGCTTTACCATTAGCACCCGGGCATGCACAGAAACCCTCGCTGTTAGCCATGTTCGAGACAGTCGACAGTCTGGTCAATGCAACTAACCTGTCAACACGGCGATCAAAGCTACAAAATTTTGGCGACGTAAGGAAAATATATATACTGATGCACAATGCCTGGTATTTACAATGTTTACAGAGTGTTCCGACTATAAACGCTTTGAGTTTGTTCACGCAGCTTCAGTATGAGTTATAACGCCCTCTCTTCTAAACATTGCACTCGAAGCGTCGCTCACGTGTCCAAGGCAAGTGAAGTTTGGTTCAGAAAAACTTGCAAGAGAGCAATCGAGAACGGGATATTCCATAGTGTGATCTTGTTTAATCTTAAGATGCAATCGAAGACTGACGGAAATTTCAATGTGATGACCATTCTATAAGGATGATAATTGTGGAGCTATATAAGTTCAGAAAAGTATATAAATCTGTGTAGAGAACATACAACAGAGGTGCGTCAGCGTCAGTTTCTGAAGAAATCACATCTCTCACCATCTACTGACCGAACCACAGAAAAACGAAGAAATGTACAGCATGGACACAACACTAATCTTTTTGCTTTGTCTAGCCGCTGCCGTAGCAACAGATTGGGCAAACTGAGTATGTTCGAACAATAGTAACCGATGAACTTGGCGTTTAACTAGCTGGCAAAGGTAAATATATCTTTGGGACATCTTTCCCACTTTTCTTGCCTTTTCTCTTTTTATATGCTTCAGGGCTTGAGTATACATACGTTGTGTTGTGATTTGACAATAATCCCTCTTATTTTGACGCACTATTGATTTCTATTGAAGTTTTTTGACACAAACTATATGATTTTATTTTTCACCGACTGTATTTCCAGATGCTTTTGTTCCTTAAATGATACAGGCAAATCCAGCAACAAATGTCTTTTCAGCAAATGAACATAATTTCCCTGCCACCCAACACAAGGTGACGCGAATAGAATACTGTTAATACATGTTATTTTTGCTACGGTAGCGGCTAGACAAAGCGAAAAGGTGAGTGTTGTCTCCATTCTCGGTACATTTCTTCCTTTTTCTGTGGTTCGGTCAGTGGGATGGTGAGAGATGTTCGTTGAACGATTATTTTGTTCCTTATATACAATTTCAAAGCGTTTTAATAATCGTCATATTTACATAAAATCATTCGAGATTTCTTTATTGCTTTCGTGAAGGCTAAGGTTGTATTCACAAATACTGGTGGGGAGGGGCTTGGGGAATTGCGATGGAAATCTTATATTTTTCAGCACCCCAACTTAATAATCTTAAAAATTCCCCCATCTATATGATTAACATTTTCACACGTTTTGCAGATGTTCGACACTATCTTTTAAAAACGCACGCCTAAATTTTTGTTGCTTTTTGTATCAACTCCAATTTGTTGTGCTATACATCTCATCATATGTAGTACTCAGCTTGTCAACATGGTCTGCATATGTGTGATGTACTCTTTCATTGCTACAAGTTGCATGTCAGTCTAGCCATAAATTGAAATATCGTTATACGATAACATTGTTTCATATTCTGTAGCGCTCGTAGTTAAGGGGAATACGAGCTGAGGTACAAGTCTAGATCATGATGCTTTTAGTAACTGAAACTGAGGCACCAAGACGTTGGTTGTAAGCACTACTTTAGATCTTAATTAAAGATGGAAAAACGTGACGTTCCTAGTCTCGGATTCCTGTTGTACATTCTCTACAAATTTAAATACTGTTTTAACATACATAGCTGCAAAATTATCATCCTTATGCAGTGATAGTCACACTGTCCGTAGCCAGTAGTGTGGCAAAACCTGTATTTACCTAGTTAATTTATCAGCTGTGTCTTCTTCTACTCTCCATGTTGAACTGCCCAATATTAAGCTCGCCCAAAAAGCCCATGTTTGCTGTGCGTTCGCATCATTGACAAATGAATTTCATCCTGGACTCTAATCCAATTATCAAGAATATTGTTTACATGTACGGCTTTGTTGACAAGCTGAATATAATGTTTTTCAGAAGGTTGTAGGGAGACAGCAAGAAACTGTATTTGATCATAGCATAGAAATATTGAAAAAAAAATATTATCAAAGGTTCCAGCTTCTACCCCGTTACAAGGTCTACTTGTTGTTTTTCTTATGAAAATTCAATGGCATCCTTGCTCTTTCAGATTTGTTGGAAATACAAGTCATGAAATATGATAAACGTTTTTCTGATTTTTTTAATTTTTACCAAAAATCAGAACCCTTAGTTTACCTACCAAACTATACAATCCGACAAATATAAAAGAGGGAACCATATTATTTTTAGATCCTCGTTATACCCAGAGCAAAACCTTCGAGTCCATCCTCTACTAACCCTAAAATTTCCGACCCCCTGAATTCCTCCACCCCTCTCCAGAATTTTGGAATGCAGCCTTTCTAATCTTACACAATGGGCGTTCGATTTTGCATATGTCCATGACTAAGTTAATTGATAACTGTTGACGTTTGATGTCCTTCACTTCAACACGACCTATATGAATGGCCAGGACATGAAATATCTTGTCTGGTAACCCAACACGATAAACGTTTCGTTTTAAAAATTTGTAACTTGTCTCCACCTTGCATTGCAAGTTAAAAAACTTGGGCATTGTTACTGCACTGTCATAATCACCAAAATATATAATTGGACCAAAAATTAATATTTCAGGCTTTCGAGACATAGCGTCCTTAGGAACGATAAATCCCTGGCAATTCCACTCGATTTGAAAGTAATTTTGAATATGATTGTTGAAACATTTGATTCAGTTGAGACTAAATCATTATTTGTACATAACTGAATTTAGAAGTAAAGATTGATAAGAAAACTTGTATAGACCGATATTGCACATCTGCAATAAAAGACACTTAGGAGCAGAAGCAAATATAAATATACTTTATGTACATATGGGGATGATTAACAACGCTTTAGAATTGCAATAAACGCCGTATATGCTACTTTAACGGCACATCTCTCATCAAACTGAACGCGCTTTTGCTTTCTCTGCATCAGAACTTGAGTATGCACCGCGTCGTGTTTTGAAATACGATGGTTTCAATCGGGTTCGAACTCACAACGTACGGTACCCAATCACCTAGCGGAGAAGCCACAGACAAAACCGCTCGGCAAAATCCCAAATCTCAAAAAGATTGGTTCAATAACCCAGCTAAGACGTTACAATTCTGACTGCATCCTCTCCACACGCTGTAGAGTTCGTGAAGCACTCACGCTCGTACACACACTATCATACATCGCACACAAACTTTATCGAAGCGAAGCAATGAATACATCGCTTAAACTGGGCGGAAGACAGCCTCGGGGACAATTCTGTCCACCAGCAGAACTATCAACCCAGGGTAGAGAATACGATGGTTTCAATCGGGTTCGAACTCACAACGTACGGTACCCAATCTCCTAGCGGAGAAGCCATAGACAAAACCGCTCGGCCAAAATTATTGCCTTTTGTTTTGATGCACTGTTGACTTTTTGATATTGTTTGCCACAAACAACGTAGAGTTTTCTTTCCATCCCTTAAATTTGACAATGCTTTTGTTCCTTAAATCATACAAACAAATCTAGCGACAAACGTCTTCAAATGAATGTAATTTGCCGTTTAAAGTTTGACCTCTGCCTCCAAAACTGGCTGATTGAAATCGCTGATTGAAATCAAACATTGCTCTCTACCGAGACAAAAACTGTAGTGATGCGTTCTGCTGAGAATTTTTACGAGATCTTAACCTAATGAAGGTGTATATGTACATATTTTGTGTGAAAAACACTGAGTGGTTTGGCCCTGGTGTATTTCTTGACAATTAATTATTCTGCCGGGGAACGAGAGATGAAATTTGTAACTGCATTTACCACTAAATTGTATCAACGATATTGTGGTGCATGTGAATTGTGTCCTGAGCCGTCATGCTTTGGATACAGTGCATTTCTTTGGCCATTCACTTACACAAGTCGAAAGATCAGAACTACGCAGTACCCGTATTTTATGTCGCACTATTTTTTACATCTTTACATCTTAAAATATGTCTGTGTTAGCTTTTCAACACTGTCTGCTGTATAACATTCTCAAAGTTGTTTTTGGCCAAAGTCGACCAAATTTCTGTCAATTCTGACTGTAAAATTCAATTTCATGTAATTCAGGCATGTTCGCTACAGTGGTCCATGCATTGAAGTACTTGCGCACAACAAAAAGATCTCTGACCCATTAGTCGAGTGACTTCTCAAATTAACTGCCGTGCAATCAGTATCCATCTTTTGACAATGACTAGACAGTTTTGGGTCACAAGGCGTCACAGCAGCCTAGAAGGTGGGCAGACGCCTCTATCGGGATCACATGTCAGGGACCCCAAGTTCCCAAGACCCTCGACAGTAACTCTCAATCTTCCAACGCGACTCGTCAATTTGGTAAGGAAATTAAATCATGATCGTAAGCACGGAAGAAGATTAGGAAATTCAAAGTACAAACTTGACATTTTCTCTACTCTTCAGTAAAGCGTGACAAATAATAGAGAAATAGAGCGACTTGTGTAGTTGCATGAAATAGACACATATACGAACAGAGACGCGTATATGAAGATGCATCTGTACTTGCAAGTTGTACCCGCAGATAAGCCGCTGACTTCTGTGAGAAGCCCGGTAGACAAACGACTACTTCAAGACATTGTGATCATCATCGAAGATGAAACTGAACCAATCCCCAATGGCAGACAATGAACTGTAATACTAGCGAGAGGACGTTTGGATACAGAAACTAGAGCAGCGGCTCAATACACTTCCAAGACAACACGGTGTGTTTATTATACATGGATGTTACATGCTGCAATGTCTTGTCTCGTCATCCTCCGGTATTCATTCAGGTGCAGCTAACGAACAATGCACTTTTAAAGGGGTCTTTACTATGACAAGATATATTTTGCATGACAAGTAATGTGAATTGACTAATTTTCAGGCATGAGGGTAATTAATTACCTGTTCATAATTTGCTCTCCCGCTGAAAATTTTTCGACTTACCCTCCCGCACTCAAACTTCATTTTACCCACTCCCCACTTATTTTTGCCTTTTTCCCCTCCCCACTGTCAATTTTTGAGACTCCCCTGCCCTGTGGCGAAAAAACTTGCCGATTTCCCCTGCCCTGGAAAAATTCCCCTCAATATTTGTCATTCCATACCCCCTGCAGACATGAAGCTACCCTTCCCTGAGATGAAAAAACATGTCGATTTTCCCCTGCCCTGTGAAAACATTTCCCCTGAAAATTAACATTCCCATGCAGACACATACTGCAGTGGTCTTCTACTGAAAACACCATGGCTCAACTTACCCTGTCCCCGTTTTTAAAGTAGCTTCCCTTCTCTCCTCGTTTTTCGCCAAGCCCTGTCCCCGGGACAATCAACCGATATCTGCCGTTCCCGACAAAAAACCTAAAATGTGCTCCCCTGCCATCTAAAAATATTCCCCCTGCCCAAGCAAAACTTTCCCCTGCCCTCAAAAGTTGCTCCCGGAATAGCTTTTTTCAATGAATAGCTCCGTTGGCTGCACCTGTTCATTATTATACCTCTTGCGCACAGTTGTTATGCGTTAAACATTTAATATTGGGGTTTGGGATTTGAGAGCCTGAGAGTGATTGGAACTTGTGCAATATTTAAAATATTCTCTGACATGACTGTTCAGCTGTTAGAAAGGTCGTCAGGTCGTGCGCAAACACAGCATATTTGCATTCACCGACTCCTGTGTTGATACCCTTAGCCTTGGCATCGTTATTCAAGTTAATTAAGAAGATTTCTAATGCGAGAATGAACAAAGAGGGTGATAATGGGTCTCCTTGTCTAACCCCCTTTCTATGTTAAAATAGCCGGTGCTGAAGCCATCGTTCATCACGCAACTGCTCAAGTCTGTGTAAAATGTATTTAACCATTGTTTAAAGGTTGGGCCAAAGCCATAGGTATTTAAACATTCCACAATATAATCCCATTCTAAACTGTCAAAAGCTTTCTCAAAGTCTATGGCAGGCAGTATTCCCGGGAGTTCAATTTCGTCTGTATGCCAGAGAATTTCCTCTATCAGCCTGATGTAGTCACTTATATCTCTGACTTTTACAAAAGCACTCTGCTGACAGTTGGTTAGGCTAGGTAAAACATTTGTGAGTCTGTTGGCGACCTATTTTGCAGCTTCTTTAGCGTTGGCGTTGATGAGAGAGATCGGTCGCCAATTTTAGATGTACTTGGTGTCTCTCCCTTTCTTTTTTATTTGTGTGATCACACTTTGTCGCTGGGAGTCGGAGAGGCTCCCATTTTCAAACCCGTTATTTTGGGACTCAACTACTGTCGGCCCTGTTGTCGGCCAGAATGTTGTGTACAATTATGCTGGCAATCCATCATTGGTAGTGGTCTTATTTTTTGGCATCATAGTAACGGCGCAGTAAACTTCGTTGTGAGTTCTTGGTGATTCGAAGTTTTTCATTAGCTGAAACCTAAGTTTTGGGATGTTGTCATATTTTTCAGGAAGTGGTGGTCAGTAATATCCCTTTCTGGGTTAGTTCTGGAAGAGTAGAGAGTGCTATAAAAATCTTCAGCACAGAAAGAATGCCTTTCTGCGATGTTTTCAGTTAATTGTTTGCGCCTATGATTCTTTTGATATTCCCTCTTCTACCCTTCCTCTTCTCCAGCCCTAGAAAATAATTATTGTATTTCTCTCCTTTTTCATGCCATCTGAATCTTGAACGAATAATTGAACCCTCAGTTAAGTAATCATTTTAACTTCTCGAGTTCTGCTTTTGCATTTTGGAGTCTGAGGATGTCTTCCTCTAACGCATTTGACCTGAGGGAGGCATCCAGATCAAAGACTGCTCCCTCAAGTTCATTGATTCGATTCTTTAAGAGTTTTGCTATTTGTTTTGAGTATCAGATTGTAAATTTTTTAATCAAATATTTCAGGAGGTCCCATTTGAGGCGTTTGTCCTCTATTTCGTCTATTGCATTGGCCTAAGCTAAGAAAATGTGAGCTTACTTTCGGCGTTGATCAGGCGCTATACTATATTAACCTATTATTTGGTTGGAGGGAGAAAAGATGTTTGACACCTATAATTCAATGCAATGACGGACCTTGGAAAAGCATTAGTAGCGAAAAGGAAGATATTGTTCGATCAAGTGACGAGTCAATCCCCTCCTTGTCACGATTTTGGTTCGATCAGATTGACTGTTTCAAGTGTCCATCATTTACGTCCCGGGGTCCCCTTTTAGCGCATGCCCGAAATCACAGCAAATGCAACTTTGGATCGAGTTTGGATTTTGCATTTCAACATCATGTCATATGGCCATACGGACATGTATACATTCAAAGTCGATTTGCCAAAAGGCGGTTGGAAAGTTGAAAAAGGAAAATAGGAATTTAGAAATGGATAGAATTTTGATATATTCTAGGAACCTCGGTAAGCAAATTTTGATTGGCCGCAAAGTACCATCCTGGAAGGGCTTTTGCCAATCTATCACAATTGTACTTTTAAACCCATTCACTTCGAAAAGGACCAAACAGCACTTCATCAACACGACAAAAACATTAAAAAATTTATTGTGGGCTTATTTCTGTTTTCAATTCGAATGACTAAATGGAATATTGACAGGCCGTGATGTACAATGGATTGGCGCCAAATCAAGAAGTTCGAGAGCATTATGCTCGTTCAAGACGCATCAAATCAGCGACGGAAATACGTCTTTTTGCTGTACGTATTCAATGTGTATTCGTTAGCGAAGTATAAACATACAAAAGTTCAAACAATCCTTTAATGTTGTTCCATAGAATAACTTTATTCAGTACTACATTATTTTACATAGTGTCATATTCCTTGATTAGGTTAATAGGTAGTAACCGTAATGACATTTACAGAATTGGAATTTTTATAAATCTCTCTCAATCGGTGATTGCTAAGACTTGTCAACCAATTAAGGATTGGACCATCAGATGTTTGGAAGGTAGTCAGGATGCTGGCGTACAGAATGTATCTTTTCGCGTCCGCAATTCGATAAAATACTTTTTTTTCAAAATCTACACATTTTTGTGGCCAAACTTCATGTGAATATTTTCAAATATTTAGCATGTATAATTTACACCCCCTCTTTTGATCAAACACCCGAAGATCTAATGTTCATCCTATTATCATCACAACATTTAAATACAGAGTTCGAGACGAAGAACCTATTCGACAGATACGGCAAGAAATTGTTACCCCAATTAGGTGCATTGGTGGTTAATATCAGTGTGCGGAGGTGTTTTCTTTGTTTATTTCATGCTAAGCTGTTTGAGCATACCTAAAACCATTTCAGAATTTCTCTTCGGATAAAAAATATTTTGTCAACACGACATTTCACCTCAATAGATACGACTGTTTTGTTTATCCGAAGTTAAATCAACAGTTGGAAACAGCGGGGCATTCGTAGAGTTAAATGTTTTTTCGGTTACTTTCATTTCACAAAAAGAGTATCTGCCAATTTCTTTTTCACTCCGAATGCAAACAAATGCAATCCGTAAAGATTGAATATGCCACCCATAAACAAGAGCTTGGAGCAACTGGTGGAATTTCAGACTTCAAATAATTATAATTCTGCCAACGTAGCGACTAATCTTCGTCGCAATGATGTGATCAGAGAGATGTGCCGTATTGATGTTGTGTTATATTTCACCTTTGGTTCACCAATGGTGTTCGAGAATTATTGTCATAAGAGTTCAAAAACCCGAATGTACAGGCTGTTGTGAAATTAAAATCATGACAAAATACTTTTTACGAGAACAACTTAAAAGTTTAAATCATTTAGAAATTGGTAAGGGTCAGGCTGATAAGGTCTCAGGACACTTTCAATCAAGTATACAACTCCATTCGATGTGGCAGTTTGGTCCTGTAGTGGTGTACCTTGCACTTCTACGACATCTGATGATAAAGTAACAGGGAAAAATTAAAAATACACCAACCGTTGAATGCCCTGGGTAACAAGATATGCAATAAATAGTTCCATTGGCCCTTTGTATACTAAGTGACTTATTCAGAACCTATGACGAAGAAATCTTGCAGAAAACACATTGATACTTAAACCCACTCATATATTTAATTTCGTTCACTTAGTTTTTGTGGATTCATTTCACATTAAAGTTTGATTAAAAAAGAAAATAAAGTAACAGAACGTTTTACTGGTATATATGGCTGACGTTTTGGTTTGTGTACCCGTGCTGCAATACATTTGTATTCTTTACTCTAATAATCGAATTTTAACTATGATAACTCACAATCAAACACGAGCGAAACACAAATATCTGAGCGCATGTTAATTCCTTCTAACTATCCCGTTTTCAAGTTATGTCCATTATATCGATGCGTTTTAATATCGGAAATGCATGACTTGGGAACAACATCATTAAACAATTCATGGAGCATTCTTCTCGTTGCAGGTGACTGAATGAAAGACAGCATCCAAACAGACATAGAACCAACACAGGGTGGCGGGTTGGGTAAATGCTTTTCTGGATAAGACATGAGTTTAAGTGTTGAATTAAAAGCATTTGTCATAAGGTATGGCATTTAAATCTTACCTGAGGCAGTGTGAAACTGTAAATGCTGTCCAGATTGCGTAAGCAGAGAACCCTCCGGGATACCTGGCAGAAAGTAGGTTCCGTTCACTATATGGAATTTCAAGACGTCCTCGAGTAATGATGGATTCTTCAACAAACTATCAAGAACACCGGGAGGGAGTTGCTCAAAAGCCGCATTAGATGGTGCAAAGACAGTGAACGGGCCTGGTCCTGTTGTAATAGAAAGGGAAACAGGTGCCTCGTTTCATGGTATCAACACTACAACATTTATACTGAAATACGTTTCATTATTTCCATATAATTATTAAGCTTAAAGAAAGCCAGCTTTATCCATCGTTAGCACCAAGTACTCTAGAGTGCAAATACTGGTGTCAGAGTACATATTCCTATGTGTGCGAGTGCGTAAAAGGTTATGTGGCATTTAGTAAGTAACATCGTGTCTGTTTGTCACAACATTTCATAATAAGATAGATTTGTAGATCATCCCATTTTTAATGGAATAATTTTTAATGTAAATCAATGATTTTTAATAGTTTAGCAAAGTGTTCTTGGCAATGGTAAGCTGGTTGATCTTTTTCCGTGTTAAGTCGATAAATGAACGGACAGACGGAAAAAGCATGGTATGAGTATAAGAAATTGCATCTTTAAGAGGTTAAAAGTTCACTGAGTCTGAAAAAATATAATCAGTTTTCACTGGTTTTTGTCTCTTAGAAGTGAACTCGGTAATTTCTATTGTTATTTGGCATCGTAGAATATTCATGTACAGTATTTGATTTTTACATCTTGTCGGAATACAGTTAATACATGAATAATACATTGGTCTTTTAATCGAAGGGACGCCCATGGCGTATGTGTTCTTTGAATAGACGTGTGAGTATACTGTCACCTGTAATCTCAATATGCCCATATATGGTCAAAGGGGCGTTCCTTGGTATTCAAAATGCCTATGTGAGGGCGCTGTTTTTAAAAATGGCCACCCGCTTAAAATCTGTGATTGGTTAGATTTTCATCTTCCCATGGTAACTGTGGCAACATTGGAACAGGTGACAGTATGCCTTTACTAAAATGCAGTCGGAAACATTAGAATGCACTTCGGGGACGGATATTAGGAGTCTAAAACCTATATCACATTTGTTGGTCTACGCTAGTTAGGACCAAATTGAAGTTCTTGGAGTAAGTAGAATTTTTACCGACTTATTTCTCTGAAAATCAAAAGGTTAATCCATTTCCAATCAATGGAGTTAACACATGGATGGACTTCAAATGACAGTACATGTAAGGCAATAGTTTTCTTTAGTACGAAACTTGTCCGGTGACCCCAATATTTTTTCATGATTTTGAAAGGGAATACAATACTTTAAATTTTCGTTGAGAAAAGTTTGAGCAAAGTCTACCGATTTCGAGGTACATACTACATTAAGGTAGTTCGCGCCCCGAAAGTTAGAGACCTAAACTTAAGCTCAAACTTTCCTTAATAAAACCTCCAATCATTCTCTTATCAAATGAAGAACAAAAATCAGGAGTCAGCGCGCAAAGTTTGGTCCCGAAATTCAATTTACCTAACATTTGCATATATTTGAAATTCAAAATGGCCGCCACCCCTGTGTAAACTCTATGGGAAAACCAAAATTTTTAATTTTGAAAAAGTGTGACGGTGAAAACTTTTCTAACTGCAAGAGCTCTAGAATGAGTCCCAACAAGTGGTAGACCAGAAAGAATTTTAAAACAGAGAGTCCGAACAGCCGTCAGCGAGGCATATTCTACCACACTGTATGATAGAACCTAGGGTGTTAAATACCTTTTAGAGCAGACTGCATGCCCGCAGTCTTCAGAGCAGTCCGTAGAGTTGAAAACTGTGAACGATTGTCCACTACCATCCAGTACTGTGATTGACCGATGAATGGAGTATGCCGTCAATCAAGTGGACAACACCGTTGGAGGCCAAGTGATCTGCACTACTTACAACAACTCCATCTATCGTCACAACCTGAATCATAAATGTCAAATATTATACGTTCAATGCATATTCTATCACTATGCTGATGTGGACAATGGCCACTACATGAAAGGTCACTACTAACTTTGAATGGTTATCACTGGTAATCTCACTACAATCCAACCTGTGTATAGTTATCACACTGTACGGACCGAGAAAAAGTTACAACTATATGGAGATGGATTTTGTACAGAGGATGGATTTGGTATTTCTTTTGTTGAAAGTGGTGGACTGGGTGATGATAACGGATAATACTAGTATAAAATTCAATGCCATAAATATGTTGGAAATTCTGATTTATGCTATTACTTTTGACTGAAAATCGTGCAGGGAAGACATAAATTTGGTCAAAATAGACTTATTTCTCGATCCAAGTCTGAACACTCTGTCAAAGATCATTCAGAGTCAGATATGATGACTATCATACACAGGGTTTGTACCAAACTGGAGGAATTACATGAGACCACAGTATATTTTCGATCGGATTCGTGAATGCTTTACTACAACTTACCGTACTTCCCGTCTGGTATATGTTAGCTCTGAGCGGATTTCCCTTCAAAGGTTTCAACAAATCGTCGTTGCCGAGGGAGGATGACATGACGATACCGGGAAGAGTGTGATGGTCTACAAAGTCCTTCATTGCAGGGATATTCAGACGATAATAATGGCATAGCCAGGGATCCTGGGTAACGTATTCTCTGTTGATGGGCGCGAACAAAGTGAAAGGCCCTGAAAAGGACAAAGTACATTATGCAATCGTTAACGTACATGATAAAGCCAACCAAGTCTAGGCGGCAATTGTGGACCGACAGTAGCAGAAAATGAAGGTTTTGGCAAATACCAACATCTTCCAGGATAACCGCCGATAACCAGCACATGAGCAACATGCCTCTCAATGTCTAGATGAGAGTATCCTTAACGGCTAAAGCGACGAAATGGCTTTGCTCGGGAACTTTCGGTCGGGTAACTGATTGGCCAATGCTGACGTTATGTAACCATGTAGTACTATTATCTATTCTAGGCATGCGTTCTACTGTGTGAGTGCGGTTCATGATGTTAAACCATGTATTGGTGGAATTGTGAGAATTGGTTGTTGACCTTCCAACTTACTAGTAATTATTGTATGACCATGGGGATTCGTAAATGGCCAGAAAAAGGATCTATAATCAAACAACATCACCGTGGTTCTCATTTTGTGCAATCACTTGAGCGTGACACAAGTTGACTCCCATATAAAACTTCATTGATGTAAATAAGGAGCACAGCGGGAGAGCTCCATAAAATCCAGCTTTATATTGCTTCCGTTGTCAACACTCGAGAGAGCTTATTTTAGAAAGGTTACACGCTTTGCACATATATTATGATGATTTTGTTTGAAACGTTGAACGAGAAGCTAACCTTTGTTCAGTGAAAATGCTTTCAGTCAAATGGATATACAGGGGGCTGACCGTGCCTACACTCCGTAGTCGGCTATAGTTATGACAAACTATGCCGAGTAGCAGAAAGTGCTCATTGCTAATTGTGTTTTCAAGTTTTGAAGCTTCTGCCATGTTTCAAGATCCACTAGTTTTTTGCTTTATATTTGAAAACAGTGGCATTCATGCTATTTTAGATTTGTTCGAAATAAAGTCATGAAATACGAAAAATCTGTTTTTTACTACAATTAGAACACTTGCATGAAATAAAAATCGTATTAATTTTTTATTATTATCTTCAAAACTATGCAATCTGATAACATAAATAAAAGGGAACCAAAGTATTTTCAGAGGTAACTTATAAGCTTCAACTCCCCCTCTACTACCCCAAGAATGTTCCACCCCCCTGAATTCCTTCACCCATCTCAAGGATTTGTGACAGCCTAATCGTACACAATGGACTTCCGATCGTGCAT
Organism: Ptychodera flava; assembly: GCF_041260155.1. Classification (NCBI taxonomy): domain Eukaryota; kingdom Metazoa; phylum Hemichordata; class Enteropneusta; family Ptychoderidae; genus Ptychodera; species Ptychodera flava. The sequence goes on along the minus strand of NC_091934.1, from coordinate 32,349,942 downwards.
ATGGCCATGACTAAGTTAATTGATAACTATGTATGTTTTTTACTACAATTAGAACTCAAACTGTGCTCAAAATCATGTATTAATTTAGACCCTGCAATATACCATACCAAGAAGTTACTGTGGTTTATGATGATGGGAATTGATTACCCGCTTCAGGCTAACAGCACGAAAACCTTATATAAGCAGATATTGCTTTTCACAGTCGCCTATTGTTGATTGCTGGACACGGACGTGTTTGGATAAAGTTTTCTATCTAAAATAATTCAGATTGGTATGTAGGCATACAAAGGGGTGGGGGTTGGTGTTACGTAGGCACCACAAATTTCTTAATGGACCGCAAGAACAACAAAATGAAAATGTTATACAACAGAAGGTTTAGAAATTCACACAATGTGTCCATAATCGCTCTCACAAAATTTAGATAACTTACAAATATTCGGCGGAACGAAGAACTACAACTGTTTCTTCCTCTTCTTAAGATTTTTCAGAACAAAAGTGGAACATTTAAAAGAAGGGGTTCCCTCAAATGATTTCAAACAGTCAGCTTTTAGAGGAAGTGGTCAAACTTTAAACGGCAAATTATATTCATTTTCTGAAAAGACATTCGTTGAAGAATTTGTTTGCGTGATTTTAGGAAAAAAGCATTTCGAAATAAAGTTGATGGAAAATAAAATGTATAGGGTTTGTGTCGAAAACGTCTATATACGTGAATAGTGCATCAGCATGAAAAGAAATCATTGTCAAAACGCAACACAGCGTATACTCATACTGAAGTCCTGAAGCACAGAAAAAAGAGAAAAGGCGCGAAAGTGGAAAAGATGTCAAAAAAGATATATATTTACCTTTGCCAGTCAGTGGAGTGTCAAGTCCATCGATTACTATTGTTCGAACATACTCAGATGCCCCAAGCATGTTTGCAACTTCTAACACGTTCAAGTCGGAAGTAAAGAGATTTTCGTTCGGCGTATCATCTATTGCCATGGCGCTGCCCAGTTTTTCTTTCAGCATATCATCTGTAGCCAGGACTGCGCCTAGACAAAGGAATAAAATGACCGTTGTCTCCATCTTCGTTTTTCTGTAGTTCGGTCAGCGGGATGATGAGGGATGTTCTGTTGAATGATTATTTTGTGCCTTATATACAATTTCAAGGTGTTTTAATCATTGTCATATCTTTATAAAATCATTCGAGATTTCATTTGTCCTTTAGTGAAGGCTAAGGGTGCATTCATAAATAGTGGTGAGGAGGACGAGAGGAATTGCAATGGCCTTATTTTTCAGATCCCCTTAACACCCCGTAGAAAGGCTTCAAATCTCCTTCCACTTCCCACAGAATTTTTAAATCTCCCTAATTCCTTCACCCCTCAGTATTTATGAATGCAGCCTAATTTTACACAATGGACACCCGATTTTGCAAACGTCTATGACTATCTCCAGTATTTGTGAATGAAGCCTAATCTTACACAATAGACATTCCATTTTGCATATGTCCGTGGCTAAGTTAATTGATAACTTTCAAGTTTGATATTCTTTACTTCAGCACGACCTATAAGAATGGCGAGAACTTCAACTTCAAATTTCCATCTTTAATATATATTTGCTGTCGTGGTTTGGTAACGCAACATAGTAAACTTTTAGTTTCATTTGGCAAAGTGAGATTTCATCAACTAAATCAGAATCAGAGCTGTCTTTGTCACTGTCACTGCCAGTATGCAGCTATAGTGACACTGCCCATAGGCCTGAGTATGACAAAAACATGTATTTACTTAGATAATTTTATCCGATACGTTATTGTTCTACTCCTCATAACATGTTGAACTGTCCCGTATTCAGCTTACCAACACAGCCTGTGTATGTCGTGCGTTCGCATCAATTTTAGTCTTGACTCTAATTTAATTATCAAAAAAGTGTTTACATAAACATTTTTTTTTGAAAAGGTGGATAAAGTGTTTTTCTGTATGTTGTAGGGAGAGAGCAAGAAACTATGTTTAATCATTGCATAGAAATACTGAAAACGTTTTCAAGTTTTGAAACTTCTGCCATGTTTCAAGATCTACTAGTTGTTTTGCGTATGGAAATTCAGTGGCATTCATGCAATTCAAGATTTGTTCGAAATAAAGTCATCAAATACTATAAATTTGTTTTTTACTCAAATTAGAACACTTGCATAAAATGAATATCGTATTAATTTTTTATAATCACCTTCCAAACTATGCAATCTGATAACATAAATATAAGGGAACCTAATTATCTTCAGACCTAACTTATAAGCTTCAAATCCCCCTCTACTACCCCAAGAATGTTCAAATCCCCCTGAATTCCTTCACCCATCTCAAGGATTTGTGACAGCCTAATCTTACACAATGGACTTCCGATCGTGCACATATCCGTGACAATCTCCAGTATTTGTGAATGTAGCCTAATCTTACACAATGGACATCAAAGAGTGCAATATGTCCATGGCCAAGTTAATTGATAACTTTTTACGTTTGATGTCCTTCACTTCAACACGGCCTATATGAATGGCCAGAACTTCAAATTTCAAAGTTAATTAAAGCTGCAAGCAGCGTTGGCGGGGCCCAAGCGGTTGCCATGGTTGAAAGTATTTACACTGATGATACTATGTGCAACTTTTGAGCTTCCATTTGTATCATATGTAGAGAAATCTTAGAACCGATTGTTGACACATGTGAAAATTACCTTTAAAATCTCACGCATCTCAATTCTAATTTAAAATGATTTGGAAAAGTATGCTTGATAAAGAAAGGCGAAACCAGCATTTTATGTAACATTGGTTTCCGGTATACCATCATAGCTCACTCTGGAAATTTACCATGTGTCCTATCTGTTGACAAATCCTAGGACTAGTTGTTAAAACTAAAAATTATCTGTCAAAGATCATTTTGCCCATTTCCCATTTAAATGATTTGGAAAAGTATGTTACATAGACAAACGGGAAATAGCATTTATTTCCCACTGATTGTGTGGTCACTTGTCAGCCATACAGACTGATGTGATGAAAAGTATAGAAAGTCATTGCTTCAGTTTATGAAACAACATGATATTGTTTTGTCCACATGCATGTACACTACCTGCACAATGTGACTTTGATAGTCTTGTAACGGCTTCCTCGAAATTATATTAAAATATTTCAAAGTAGTGTTAATAATTTTATATAATCGAATATCTTGAGAGTTCAAAGTGATGCCTATATGCAGAACTGGGAAAGGCAGACGACAACTAACATCGGTCCTTAGTACAAGTCCAACAGTGGGGAATCAATATATACGTGAACTCACGAAACTCAAAGTCATGCTACCACGCATGCTCCAGCACGAGAACGTAAGCTTTACCATTAGCACCCGGGCATGCACAGAAACCCTCGCTGTTAGCCATGTTCGAGACAGTCGACAGTCTGGTCAATGCAACTAACCTGTCAACACGGCGATCAAAGCTACAAAAGTTTGGCGACATAAGGAAAATATATATACTGATGCACAATGCCTGGTATTTATAATGTTTACAGATTGTTCCGACTATAAACCCTTTGAGTTTGTTCACGCAGCTTCAGCATGAGTTATAACGTCCTCTCTTCTAAACATTGCACTCGAAGCGTCGCTCACGTGTCCAAGGCAAGTGAAGTTTGGTTCAGAAAAACTTGCAAGAGAGCAATCGAGAACGGGATATTCCATAGTGTGATCTTGTTTAATCTTAAGATGCAATCGAAAACTGACGGAAATTTCAATGTGATGACCATTCTATAAGGATGATAATTGTGGAGCTATATAAGTTCAGAAAAGTATATAAATCTGTGTAGAGAACATACAACAGAGGTGCGTCAGCGTCAGTTTCTGAAGAAATCACATCTCTCACCATCTACTGACCGAACCACAGAAAAACGAAGAAATGTACAGCATGGACACAACACTAATCTTTTTGCTTTGTCTAGCCGCTGCCGTAGCAACAGATTGGGCCAACTGAGTATGTTCGAACAAAAGTAACCTATGCACTTGGCGTTCAACTAGCTGGCAAAGGTAAATATATCTTTGGGACATCTTTCCCACTTTTCTTGCCTTTTCTCTTTTTATATGCTTCAGGGCTTGAGTATACGTACGTTGTGTTGTGATTTGACAATAATCCCTTTTCATTTTGACGCACTATTGATTTCTATTGAAGTTTTTTGACACAAACTATATGATTTTATTTTTCACCGACTGTATTTCCAGATGCTTTTGTTCCTTAAATGATACAGGCAAATCCAGCAACAAATGTCTTTTCAGCAAATGAACATAATTTCCCTGCCACCCAACACAAGGTGACGCGACATGTTATTTTTGCTACGGTAGCGGCTAGACAAAGCGAAAAGGTGAGTGTTGTCTCCATTCTCGGTACATTTCTTCCTTTTTCTGTGGTTCGGTCAGTGGGATGGTGAGAGATGTTCGTTGAACGATTATTTTGTTCCTTATATACAATTTCAAAGCGTTTTAATACTCGTCATATTTACATAAAATGATTCGAGATTTCTTTATTGCTTTCGTGAAGGCTAAGGCTGTATTCACAAATACTGGTGGGGAGGGGCTTGGGGAATTGCGATGGAAAACTTATATTTCTCAGCACCCCAACTAAATAATCTTAAAAATTCCCCCATCTATATGATTAACATTTTCACACGTTTTGCAGATGTTCGACACTATTTTTTAAAACGCACGCCTAAATGTTTGTTGCTTTTTGTATCAACTCCAATTTGTTGTGCTATACATCTCATCATATGTAGTACTCAGCTTGTCAACATGGTCTGCATATGTGTGATGTACTCTTTCATTGCTACAAGTTGCATGTCAGTCTAGCCATAAATTGAAATATCGTTATACGATAACATTGTTTCATATTCTGTAGCGCTCGTAGTTAAGGGGAATACGAGCTGAGGTACAATTCTAGATCATGATGCTTTTAGTAACTGAAATTGAGGCACCAAGACGTTGGTTGTAAGCACTACTTTAGATCTTAATTAAAAGATGGAAAAACGTGACGTTCCTAGTCTCGGATTCCTGTATTGTACATTCTCAACAAATTTAAATACTGTTTTAACATACATAGCTGCAAAATTATCATCCTTATGCAGTGATAGTCACACTGTCCGTAGCCAGTAGTGTGGCAAAACCTGTATTTACCTAGATAATTTATCAGCTGTGTCTTCTTCTACTCTCCATGTTGAACTGCCCAATATTAATCTCGCCCAAAAAGCCCATGTTTGCTGTGCGTTCGCATCATTGACAAATGAATTTCATCCTGGCTCTAATCCAATTATCAAGAAAATTGTTTACATGTACGGCTTTGTTGACAAGCTGAATATAATGTTTGTCAGCAGGTTGTAGGGAGACAGCAAGAAACTGTATTTGATCATAGCATAGAAATATTGAAAAACAAATATTATCAAAGGTTCCAGCTTCTACCCCGTTACAAGGTCTACTTGTTGTTTTTCTTATGAAAATTCAATGGCATCCTTGCTCTTTCAGATTTGTTGGAAATACAAGTCATGAAATATGATAAACGTTTTTTCTGTTTTTTTAATTTTTACCAAAAATCAGAACCTTTAGTTTACCTACCAAACTATACAATCCGACAAACATAAAAGAGGGAACCATATTATTTTTAGCTCCTCGTTATACCCAGCGCAAAACCTTCGAGTCCATCCTCTACTAACCCTAAATTTTCCGACCCCCTGAATTCCTCCACCCCTCTCCAGAATTTTGGAATGCAGCCTTTCTAATCTTACACAATGGGCGTTCGATTTTGCATATGTCCATGACTAAGTTAATTGATAACTGTTCACGTTTGATGTCCTTCACTTCAGCACGACCTATATGAATGGCCAGGACATGAAATATTTTGTCTGGTAACCCAACACGATAAACGTTTCGTTTTAAAAATTTGTAACTTGTCTCCACCTTACGTTGCAAGTTAAAAAACTTGGGCATTGTTACTGCACTGTCATAATCACCAAAATATATAATTGGACCAAAAATTAATATTTCAGGCTTTCGAGACATTAGCGTCCATAGGAACGATAAATCCCAGGCAATTCCACTCGATTTGAAGTAATTTTGAATGTGATTGTTGAAACATTGATTCAGTTTGAGACTAAATCATTATTTGTACATAACTGAATTTAGAAGTAAGATTGATAAGAAAACTTGTATAGACCGATATTGCACATCCGCAATAAAAGACATTTAGGGGCAGAAGCAAATTCAAATATAGTTTATGTACATATGGGGATGATTAACAACGCTTAAGAATTGCAATTAACGCCGTATATGCTACTTTAACGGCACATCTCTCATCAAACTTTTGCTTTCTGTGCATCAGAACTTGAGTATGCACCGCGTCGTGTTTTGAAATACGATGGTTTCAATCGGGTTCGAACTCACAACGTACGGTACCCAATCACCTAGCGAAGAAGCCAAAGACAAAACCGATTGGCAAAATCCCAAATCTCAAAAAGATTGGTTCAATAACCGAGCTAAGATGATTTGGTCCTGACTGCGTCCTCTCCACACGCTGTAGAGTTCGTGAAGCACTCACGCTCGTACACACACTATCATACATCGCACACAAACTTTATCGAAGCGAAGCAATGAATACATCGCTTAAACTGGGCGGAAGACAGCCTCGGGGACAATTCTGTCCACCAGCAGAACTATCAACCCAGGGTATAGAATACTATGGTTTCATCAATCAGAACTTGAGTATGCACCGCGTCGTGTTTTGAAATACGATGGTTTCAATCGGGTTCGAACTCACAAAGTACGGTACCCAATCACCTAGCATAGAAGCCATAGACAAAACCGCTCGGCCAAAATTATTGCCTTTTGTTTTGATGCACTGTTGACTTTTTGATATTGTTTGCCACAAACAACGTAGAGTTTTCTTTCCATCCCTTAAATTTGACAATGCTTTTGTTCCTCAAATCATATCAAACAAATCTAGCGACAACGTCTTCAAATGAATGTAATTTGCCGTTTAAAGTTTGACCTCTGCGTCCGAAAGCTGGCTGATTGAAATCGCTGATTGAAATCAAACATTGCTCTCTACCGAGACAAAAACTGTAGTGATGCGTTCTGCTGAGAATTCTTACGAGATCTTAACCTAAGGAAGGCGTATATGTACATATTTTGTGTGAAAAACACTGAGTGGTTTGGCCCTGGTGTATTTCTTGACAATTAATTATTCTGCCGGGGAACGAGAGATGAAATTTGTAACTGCATTTACCACTAAACTGTATCAACGATATTGTGGTGCATGTGAATTGTGTCCTGAGCCGTCACGCTTTGGATACAGTGCATTTCTTTGGCCATTCACTTACACAATGTCGAAAGATCAGAACTACGCAGTATCCGTATTTTGTGTCGCACTATTTTTTACATCTTTACATCTTAAAATATGTCTGTGTTAGCTTTTCAACACTTTCTGCTGTATAACATTCTCAAAGTTTTTTTTGGCCAAAGTCGACCAAATTTCAGTCAATTCTGACTGTAAAATTCAATTTCATGTAATTCAGGCATGTTCGCTACAGTGGTCCATGCATTGAAGTACTTGCGCACAACAAAAAGATCTCTGACCCATTAATCGAGTGACTTCTCAAATCAACTGCCGTGCAATCAGTATCCATCTTTTGACAATGACTAGACAGTTTTGGGTCACAAGGCGTCACAGCTGCCTAGGGCAGATCACATGTCAGGGACCCAAAGTTCCCAAGACCATCGACAGTAACTCGTCTCAATCTTCTAACGCGACTTGTCAATTTGGTAAGGAAATTAAATCATGATCGTAAGCACGGAGGAAGATTAGGAAATTCAAAGTAAAATCTTGACATTTTCTCTACTCTTCAGTAAAGTGTGTGTAGTTGCATGAAATAGACACATATACGAACAGAGACGCGTATATGAAAATGCATCTGTACTTGCAAGTTGTACCCGCAGATAAGCCGCTGACTTCTGTGAGAAGCCAGGTAGACAAACGACTTCTTCAAGACATTGTGATCATCATCGAAGATGAAGCTGAACCAATCCCTGTAACGAGAGGACGTTTGGATGCAGAAACTAGAGCAGCGGCTCAATACACTTCCAAGACAACACGGTGTGTTTATTATACATGGATGTTAGATGCTGCAATGTCTTGTCTCGTCATCCTCCGGTATTCATTCAGGTGCAGCTAACGAACAATGCACTTTTAAAGGGGTCTTTACTGTGACAAGATATATTGTGCATGACAAGTAATGTGAATTGACTAATTTTCAGGCATGAGGGTAATTAATTACCTTTTCATAATTTGCCCTCCCGCTGAAAATTTTTCGACTTACCCTCCCGCACTCAAACTTCATTTTTACCCACTCCCCACTTATTTTTGCCTGTTTTCCCTCACCACTGTCAATTTTTGAGACTCCCCTGCCCTGTGGCGAAAAAAACTTGCCGATTTCCCCTGCCCTGGAAAAATTCCCCTCAATATTTGTCATTCCATACCCCCTGCAGACATGAAGCTACCTTTCCCTGAGATGAAAAAAACATGTCGATTTCCCCCTGCCCTGTGAAAACATTTCCCCTGAAAATTAACATTCCCATGCAGACACATACTGCAGTGGCCTTCTACCGAAAACACCATGGCTCAACTTACCCTGTCCCCGTTTTTAAAGTAGCTTCCCTTCTCTCCTCGTTTTTCGCCAAGCCCTGTCCCCGGGACAATCAACCGATATCTGCCGTTCCCGACAAAAAACCTAAAATGTGCTCCCCTGCCATCTAAAAATATTCCCCCTGCCCAAGCAAAACTTTCCCCTGCCCTCAAAAGTTGCTCCCGGAATAGCTTTTTTCAATGAATAGCTCCGTTGGCTGCACCTGTTCATTATTATACCTCTTGCACACAGTTGTTATGCGTTAACCATTTAATATTGGGGTTGGGGATTTGAGAGCCTGAGAGTGATTGGAACTCGTGCAACATTTAAAATATTCTCTGACATGACTGTTCATCTGTTAGAAAGGTCGTCAGGTCGTCCGCAAACACAGCATATTTGCATTCACCGACTCCTGTGTTGATGCCCTTAGCCTTGGCATCGTTATTCAAGTTAATTAAGAAGATTTCTAATGCGAGGATGAACAAAGAGGGTGATAATGGGTCTCCTTGTCTAACCCCCTTTCTATGTTAAAATAGCCGGTGCTGAAGCCATCGTTCATCACGCAACTGCTCAAGTCTGTGTAAAATGTATTTAATCATTTTAAAGGTTTGGCCAAAGCCATAGGTATTTAAACATTCCACAATATAATCCCATTCTAAACTGTCAAAAGCTTTCTCAAAGTCTATGGCAGGCAGTATTCCCGGGAGTTCAATTTCGTCTGTATGCCAGAGAATTTCCTCTATCAGCCTGATGTAGTCACTTATATCTCTGACTTTTACAAAAGCACTCTGCTGACAGTTGGTTAGGCTAGGTAAAACATTTGTGAGTCTGTTGGCGACCTATTTTGTAGCTTCTTTAGCGTTGGCGTTGATGAGAGAGATCGGTCGCCAATTTTAGATGTACTTGGTGTCTCTCCCTTTCTTTTTTATTTGTGTGATCACACTTTGTCGCTGGGATTCGGAAAGGCTCCCATTTTCAAACCCGTATTTGGGGACTCAACTACTGTCGGCCCTGTTGTCGGCCAGAATGTTGTGTACAATTCTGCTGGCAATCCATCATTGCCAGTGGTCTTATTTTTTGGCATCATGGTAACGGCTCAGTAAACCTCGTTGTGAGTTCTTGGTGATTCGAAGTTTTTCATTAGCTGAAACCTAAGTTTTGGGATGTTGTCATTTTTCAGGAAGTGGTGGTCAGTAATATCCCTTTCTGGGTTAGTTCTGGAAGAGTAGAGAGTGCTATAAAAAATCTTCAGCTCAGAAAGAATGCCTTTCTGCGATGTTTTCAGTTCATTGTTTGTGCCTATGATTCTTTTGATATGCCCTCTTCTACCCTTCCTCTTCTCCAGCCCTAGAAAATACTTATTGTATTTCTCTCCTTTTTCATGCCATCTGAATCTTGAACGAATAATTGAACCCTCAGTTAAGTAATCATTTTAACTTCTCGAGTTCTGCTTTTGCATTTTGGAGTCTGAGGATGTCTTCCTCTAACGCATTTGACCTGAGGGAGGCATCCAGATCAAAGACTGCTCCCTCAAGTTCATTGATTCGATTCTTTAAGAGTTTTGCTATTTGTTTTGAGTATCAGATTGTAAATTTTTTAATCAAATATTTCAGGAGGTCCCATTTGAGGCGTTTGTCCTCTATTTCGTCTATTGCATTAGCCTAAGCTAAGAAAATGTGAGCTTACTTTCTGCGTTGATCAGGCGCTATACTATATTAACCTATTATTTGGTTGGAGGGAGAAAAGATGTTTGACACCTATAATTCAATGCAATGACGGACCTTGGAAAAGCATTAGTAGCGAAAAGGAAGATATTGTTCGATCAAGTGACGAGTCAATCCCCTCCTTGTCACGATTTTGGTTCGATCAGATTGACTGTTTCAAGTGTCCATCATTTACGTCCCGGGGTCCCCTTTTAGCGCATGCCCGAAATCACAGCAAATGGAACTTTGGATCGAGTTTGCATTTTGCATTTCAACATCATATCATATGGCCATGCGGACATGTATACATTTACATATACATGAAACGTTGAAAAAGGGAAATAGGAATTTAGAAATGGATAGAATTTTGATATATTCTAGGAACCTCGGTAAGCAAATTTTGATTGGCCGCAAAGTACCATCCTGGAAGGGCTTTTGCCAATCTATCACAATTGTGCTGCTTTTCAAAACCCATTCACTTCGAAAAGGACCAAACAGCACTTCATCAACACGACAAAAACATTAAAAAATTGATTGTGGGCTTATTTCTGTTTTCAATTCGAATGACTAAATGGAATATTGACAGGCCGTGATGTACAATGGATTGGCGCCAAATCAAGAAGTTCGAGAGCATTATGCTCGTTCAAGACGCATCAAATCAGCGACGGAAATACGTCTTTTTGCTGTACGTATTCAATGTGTATTCGTTAGCGAAGTATAAAGATACAAAAGTTCAAACAATCCTTTAATGTTGTTCCTTAGAATAACTTTATTCAGTACTACATTATTTTACATAGTGTCATATTCCCTGATTAGGTTAATAGGTAGTAACCGTAATGACATTTACAGAATTGGAATTTTTATAAATCTCTCTCAATCGGTGATTGCTAAGACTTGTCAACCAATTAAGGATTGGACCATCAGATTTTTGGAAGGTAGTCAGGATGCTGGCGGACAGAATGTATCTTTTCACGTCCGCAATTTGATAAAATACTTTTTTTTTCAAAATCTACACATTTTTGTGGCCAAACTTCATGTGAATATTTTCAAATATTTAGCATGTATAATTTACACCCCCTCTTTTGATCAAACACCCGAAGATCTAATGTTCATCCTATTATCATCACAACATTTAAATACAGAGTTCGAGACGAAGAACCTATTCGACAGATACGGCAAGAAATTGTTACCCCAATTAGGTGCATTGGTGGTTAATATCAGTGTGCGGAGTGTTTTCTTTGTTTATTTCATGCTAAGCTGTTTGAGCATACCTAAAACCATTTCAGAATTTCTCTTCGGATAAAAAATATTTTGTCAACACGACATTTCACCTCCATAGATACGACTGTTTTGTTTATCCGAAGTTAAATCAACAGTTGGAAACAGCGGGGCATTCGTAGAGTTAAATGTTTTTTCGGTTACTTTCATTTCACAAAAAGAGTATCTGCCAATTTCTTTTTCACTCCGAATGCAAACAAATGCAATCCGTAAAGATTGAATATGCCACCCATAAACAAGAGCTTGGAGCAACTGGTGGAATTTCAGACTTCAAATAATTATAATTCTGCCAACGTAGCGACTAATCTTCGTCACAATGATGTGATCAGAGAGATGTGCCGTATTGATGTTGTGTTATATTTCACCTTTGGTTCACCAATGGTGTTCGAGAATTATTGTCATAAGAGTTCAAAAACCCGAATGTACAGGCTGTTGTGAAATTAAAATCATGACAAAATACTTTTTACGAGAACAACTTAAAAGTTTAAATCATTTAGAAATTGGTAAGGGTCAGGCTGATAAGGTCTCAGGACACTTTCAATCAAGTATACAACTCCATTCGATGTGGCAGTTTGGTCCTGTAGTGGTGTACCTTGCACTTCTACGACATCTGATGATAAAGTAAACAGGGAAAAAATTAAAAATACACCAACCGTTTGAATGCCCTGGTAACAAGATATGCAATAAATAGTTCCATTGGCCCTTTGTATACTAAGTGACTTATTCAGAACCTATGACGAAGAAATCTTGCAGAAAACACATTGATACTTAAACCCACTCATATATTTAATTTCGTTCACTTAGTTTTTGTGGATTCAATTCACATTAAATTTGATTAAAAAGAAAATAAAGTAACAGAACGTTTTACTGGTCTATATGGCTGACGTTTTGGTTTGTGTACCCGTGCTGCAATACATTTGTATTCTTTACTCTAATAATCGAATTTTGACTATGATAACTCACAATCAAAAACGAGCGAAACACAAAATACCTGAGCGCATGTTACTTCCTTTTAACCACCCCGTTTTCAAGTTGTATCCATTACATTGATGCGTTTTAATATCGGAAATGCATGACTTGGGAACAACATCATTAGCAATTAATGGAGCATATCTTCTCGTTGCAGGTGACTGAATGAAAGACAGCATCCAAACAGACGTAGAACCAACACAGGGGCGGCGGGGGGTGGGGGGTTGGGTAAATGCTTTTCAGGATAAGACATGAGTTTAAGTGTTGAATTAAAAGCATTTGTCATAAGGTTTGGCATTTAAATCTTACCTGAGACAGTGTGAAACTGTAAATGCTGTCCAGATTGCGTAAGCAGAGAACCCTCCGGGATACCTGGCAGAAAGTAGGTTCCGTTCACTATATGTAATTTCAAGACGTCCTCGAGTAATGATGGATTCTTCAACAAACTATCAAGAACACCGGGAGGGAGTTGCTCAAAAGCCGCATTAGATGGTGCAAATACAGTGAACGGGCCTGGTCCTGTTGTAATAGAAAGGGAAAAAGGTGCCTCGTTTCATGGTATCAACACTACAACATTTATACTGAAATACGTTTCATTATTTCCATATAATTATTAAGCTTAAAGAAAGCCAGCTTTATCCATCGTTAGCACCAAATACTCTAGAGTGCAAATACTGGCGGCAGAGTACATATGCCTATGTGTGCGTGTGTGTAAAAGGTTATCGTGTCTGTTTGTCGCAACATTTCATAATAAGATTTGTAGATCATCCCATTTTTAATGGAATACTTTTTAATGTAAATCAATGATGAGTTTTAATAGTTTAGCAAAGTGTTCTTGGCAATGGGAAAAAACATGAGATTAGTTTGATAAAGCTGGTTGACCTTTTTCCGTGTTAAGTCGATAAATGAACGGACAGACGGAAAAAGCATGGTATGAGTATAAGAAATTGCACCTTTAAGAGGTTAAGAGTTCACTGAAATATAATCAGTTTTCACTGGTCTTTGTCTCTTAGAAGTGAACTCGGTAATTTTTATTGCTATTTGGCATTGTAGAATATTCATGTACAGTATTTGCTTTTTACATCTTGTCGGAATACAGTTAATACATGAATAATACATTGGTCTTTTAATCGAAGGGACGCCCATGGCGTATGTGTTCTTTGAATAGACGTCTGAGTACTATACAACAATTAAAAGTATACTGTTAACTGTAATCTAAATATGCCCATATATTGTCAAAGGGGCGTTCCTTTGTATTCAAAATGCCCATGTGAGGGCGCTGTTTTTAAAAACCGGCCACCCGCTTAAAATCTGTGATTGGTTAGATTTTCTCTTTCCATGGCAACTTTGGCAAAATTGGAACAGGTGACAGTATACCTTTAATGAAATGCAGTCGGAAATATTAGAATGCGCTTCGGGGACGGATATTGAGTCTCAAACCTTTATCACATTTGTTGGTCTACGCTCGTTAGGACCAAATTGAATTTCTTGGAGTAAGTAGACTTTTTACCGACTTATTTCTCTGAAAATCGAAAGGTTAATCCATTTCCAATCAATAGAGTTAACACATGGATACGGACTTCAAATGACAGTACATTTAAGGCAATAGTTTTCTTTAGTACGAAACTTGTCAGGTGACCCCAATATTTCTTCATGATTTTGAAAGGCAATACAATACTTTAAATTTTCGTTGACAAAAGTTTGACCAAAGTCAACCGATTTCGAGGTACATACTACATTAAGGTAGTTCGCGCCCCGAAAGTTAGAGACCTAAACTTAAGCTCAAACTTTCCTTAATAAAACCTCCAATCATTCTCTTATCAAATGAAGAATAAAAATCAGGAGTCAGCGCGCAAAGTTTGGTCCAGAAATTCAATTTACCTAACATTTGCATATATTTGAAATTCAAAATGGTCGCCAACCGTGTGTAAAGTCTATGGGGAAAACTTAAATTTCTAATTTTGAAAAAGTATGACGGTGGAAGTTTTTCTAAGTGCAAGAGCTCTAGAATGAGTCCCAACAAGTGGTAGACTAGAAAGAATTTTAAAACAGAGAGTCCGAACAGCCGTCAGCGAGGCATATTCTACCACACTGTATGATAGAACCTAGGGTGTTACATACCTTTCAGAGCAGACTGCATGCCTGCAGTCTTCAGAGCAGTCTGTAGAGTTGAAAACTGTGAACGATTGTCCACTACCCATCCAGTACTGTGATTGACCGATGAATGGAGTATGCCGTCAATCAAGTGGACAACACCGTTGGAGGCCAAGTGATCTGCACTACTTACAACAACTCCATCTATCGTCACAACCTGAATCATAAATGTCAAATATTATACGTTCAATGCATATTCTATCACTATGCTGATGTGGACAATGGCCACTACATGAAAGGTCTCTACTAACTTTGAATGGTTATCAATGGTAATCACACTACAGTCCAACCTGTGTATAGTTATCACACCGTAGGGACCAAATAAAAGTTACAACTGTATGGAGATGGATTTTGTACAAAGGATGGATTTGGCATTTCTTTTGTTGAAACTGGTGGACTGAGTGATGATAACAGATAACATTAGTATAAAATTCAATGCCATAAATATGTTGGAAATTATGATTAATGCTATCACCTTTGACTGAAAATCGTGCGGAGAAGATATAAATTTGGTCAAAATAGACTCATTTCTCCATTCCAGTCTGAACATTCTGACAAAGATCATTCAGAGTCAGATATGATGACTATCATATACAAAGTTTGTATGAAAATGGAGGAATTACATGGCACCACTGACCTCATACAAGGTGCGGCTGTTCTATAAAGTGCCTCTCATATGTATATTGTTAAGTGACTGTCACAGGGTGGCCGCGATAAGGAAGTGGCTGCTGTGTAAGGGCGACCACTTAAACTGGCTTAACTGTTTATATAATTCTGACAAGTGCTCTTTGCAATTGTTATGGGTCATTTATATTCAGCTCTCAAACAAGACGGTAATCGCTTCAAGTAGAACGTTGTTGCGCCTATTTGTACCAGTTTAGTTTTGTTTGAATTCAGTATATTTTCGATCGGATTCGTGAATGCTTTACTACAACTTACCGTACTTCCCGTCTGGTATATGTTAGCTCTGAGTGGATTTCCCTTCAAAGGTTTCAACAAATCGTCGTTGCCGAGGGAGGATGACATGACGATACCGGGAAGAGTGTGATGGTCTACAAAGTCCTTCATTGCAGGGATATTCAGACGATAATAATGGCATAGCCAGGGATCCTGGGTAACGTATTCTCTGTTGATGGGCGCGAACAAAGTGAAAGGCCCTGAAAAGGACAAAGTACATTATGCAATCGTTAAAGTACATAATAAAGGCGACCAAGGCGGCAATTGTGGACCAACAGTAGCAGGAAGTGAAAGTTTTGGCAAAAACCAACATTCTTCCAGGATAACCGCCAAGGAACAACCATCTTCATAATGTGATGTTACCTTGGACGTAATTATGCTCGGCGGAAGACAGTGTATAAAGTAATCTCAGCACACAAGCAACATGCCTCTCAATGTCTTGATGAGAGTATTCTTATTAGTAACGCCAAAATCGACGAAATGACTTTGCTCAGGAACGTTCGGTCGGGCAACTGACCAGCCCTTTAACGTTATGTAACCATGTAGTACTAAGATCTATTCTAGGCATGGGTACCAAGAGTGGTATTCCTTCTACTGTTTGTGCGTGTGGTTCGTGATGTTACACCATGTATTGATGGAATCGGAAGAATAGGCTGTTGACCTTCGAAATTAATTATTGTATGACCACAGGGATACGTAAATGGCCAGGAAAAGGATCTATAATCAAGCAACATCACCATGGTTCTCACTTTGTGAAATCACTTAAGCGTTACACAAGTTGACTCCCATGTGAAACTTCATTGATGTAAATGAGAAAGCTCACAGCGAGAGAGCTCCATAAAATCCAGCTTTACATAGCTTCCGTTGTCAACACTCTAGAGTGCTTATTTTAGAAACGCTACACGCTTTGCACATATATTATGATGATTTTGTTTGAAAAGTTGGACGAGAAGCGAACCTTTGTTCAGTGAAAATGCTTTCAATTGAATGGATATACATGGGGCTGACCGTGCCTACACTGCGTAGTCGGCTATAGTTATGACAAACTATGCCAAGTAGCAGAAACTGCTAATGTAAAAAGTCACATTACTTTTCATTACAAATTATGGAATTGAAAATTCCATAAGCAAGCAACTGTTATTTCCGCGATAATATCATTTCGCACGTACTATTCTCACATTAATTACAGGGACCCCAGAATGAGGATTTGTTGTGTTTTAGCACAATGCTGCTCACACTGTGCTCAAAATCATGTATTAATTTAGACCAAGCAATATACCATACCAAGAAGTTACTGTGGTTTACGATGATGGAAATTGATTGCCCGCTTCAGGCTAACAGCACGAAAACCTTATCCAAGCTGTCGTCATCGTAACAGATATTGCTTTTCACAGTCGCCTATTCTATTGTTGATTTCTGAACACGGACGTAATTGGATAAAGTTTTCTATCTAAAATGATTCAGATTGGTATGTAGGCATACAAAGGGGTGGGGGTTGGGTGTTACTTAGGCACCACAAATTTCTTAATCGACCGCAAGAACAATAAAATGAAAATGTAATACAACAGAAGGTTTAAAAATTCACACAATGTGTCCATAATCGCTCTCACAAAATTTAGATAACTTAAAAATATTCGGCGGAACGAAGAACTACAACTGTTTCTGCCTTTTCTTAATACTTTTCAGAACAAAAGTGGAACATTTAAAAGAAAGGGGTTCCCTCAAATGATTTCAAACAGTCAGCTTTTAGAGGAAGTGGTCAAACTTTAAACGGCAAATTATATTCATTTTCTGAAAAGACATTCGTTGAAGGATTTGTTTGCGTGATTTTAGGAAAAAAGCATTTGGAAATAAAGTTGATGGAAAATAAAATGTATATTGTTTGTGTCGAAAACGTCAATATACGAGAATAGTGCATCAGCATGAAAATAAATTATTGTCAAAACGCAACACAGCGTATACTCATACTGAAGTCCTGAACCATAGAAAAAGAGAAAAAAGACGCGAAAGTGGAAAAAATGTCCTAAAGATATATTTACCTTTGCCAGTCAGTGGAGTGTCAAGTCCATCGATTACTATTGTTCGAACATACTCAGATGCCCCAAGCATGTTTGCAACTTCTAACACGTTTAAGTCGGAAGTAAAGCGATTGTCGTTCAGTGTATCATCTATTCCCATGGCACTGCCCAGTTTTTCTTTCAGCATATCATCTGTAGCCAGGACTGCGCCTAGACAAAGGAATAAAATGACCGTTGTCTCCATCTTCGTTTTTCTGTAGTTCGGTCAGCGGGATGATGAGGGATGTTCTGTTGAATGATTATTTTGTGCCTTATATACAATTTCAAGGTGTTTTAATCATTGTCATATCTTTATAAAATCATTCGAGATTTTATTTGTCCTTTAGTGAAGGCTAAGGGTGCATTCATAAGTAGTGGTGAGGAGGACGAGAGGAATTGCAATGGCCTTATTTTTCAGATCCCCTTAACTTCCCGTAGAAAGGCTTCAAATCTCCTCCCACTTCCCACAGAAATTTTAAATCTCCCTAATTCCTTCACCCCTCAGTATTTATGAATGCAGCCTAATTTTACACAAATGATATCCGATTTTGCAAACGTCTACGACTATCTCCAGTATTTGTGAATGAAGCCTAATCTTACACAATAGACATTCCATTTTGCATATGTCCGTGGCTAAGTTAATTGATAACTTTCAAGTTGATATCCTTCACTTCAACACGACCTATACGAATGGCGAGAACTTCAACTTCAAATTTCCATCTTTAATAGATGTTTGCTGTCGTGGTTCGGTAACGCAAAACAGTAAACTTTTAGTTTCATTTGGTAAAGTAAGATTTCATCAACTAAATCAGAGTCAGAGCTGTCTCTGTCACTGTCACTGCCGGAAGGCAGCTGTAGTGACACTGCCCATAGACCGGAGTATGTCAAAAACATGTATTTACTTAGATAATTTTATCAGCTGCGTTCTTGTTCTACTCCTCATAGCATGTTGAACTGTCCCGTATTCAGCTTACCAACACAGCCTGTGTATGTTGTGCGTTCGCATCAATTTTAGTCTTGACTCTAATTTAAAGATCCATTAGCTGTAACTTTGGTCATTTTTTTATTTTGTTTGTTCTGTGTATCATCTGCAGTTTCTGGTTTGAATTCCTCAACCATGGAGAAATTCCTAATATTGAGCTCATAAATATACCCTATATGAGTATAATCTGCCTTGTTATTGTTTAAATTTTGTATTCAGGTCCGGACTAGAACACATTTATCAACAATAACAATGGTCATTTAACATATACAGGCTGTGTTGACAAGCAGGACACCGGGCATTGGTCATGATGATCGGATTATAGTAAAATTCTGTAGTTGATACATTGAAACAGAGTAGTGAAAATTAGTCAAAAGTTACAGCTAATGTCCCTTTAATTATCGGAAAAAGTGTTTACATAAACAGTTATTTTTTTAAAAGGTGGATAAAATGTTTTTCTGTATGTTGTAGGGAGACAGCAAGAAACTATATTTAATCATTGCACAGAAATACTGAAAACGTTTGCAAGTTTTGAAGCTTCTGCCATGTTTCAAGATCTACTAGTTGTTTTGCGTATGGAAATTCAGTGGCATTCATGCTATTTAAGATTTGTTCGAAATAAAGTCATGAAATACGATAAATTTGTTTTTTACTAAAATTAATACACTTGCATGAAATAAATATCGTATTAATTTTTTATAATCACCTTCCAAACTATGCAATCTGATAACATAAATAAAAGGGAACCAAAGTATTTTCAGACCTAACTTATAAGCTTCAAATTCCCCTCTTCTACCCCAAGAATGTTCAAATCCCCCTGAATTCCTTCACCCATCTCAATCATTTGTGACAGCCTAATCTTACACAATGGACTTCCGATCGTGCATATATCCGTGACTATCTCCAGTATTTGTGAATGTAGCCTAATCTTACACAATGGACATCCAATAGTGCAATATGTCCATGGCCAAGTTAATTGATAACTTTTTACGTTTGATGTCCTTCACTTCAACACGGCCTATATGAAAGGCCAGAACTTCAATTTTCAAAGTTAATTAAAGCTGCAAGCAGCGTTGGCGGGGCCCAAGCGGTTGCCATGGTTGAAAGTATTTACACTGATGATACTATGTGCAAATTTTGAGCTTGCATGTGTCTCATATGTAGAGAAATCTTAGAACCAATTGTTGACACATGTGAAAATTACCTTTAAAATCTCACGCATCTCAATTCTAATTTCAAATGATTTTGAAAAGTATGCTTGATAAAGAGAGGCGAAACCAGCATTTTAAGTAATATTGGTTTCCGGTATACCATCATAGCTCACTCTGGAAATTTACCATGTGTCCTATCTGTTGACAAATCCTAGGACTAGTTGTTAAAACTAAAAATTACCTGTCAAAGATCATTTTGCCCATTTCCCATTTAAATAATTTGGAAAAGTATGTTTCATAGACAAACGGGAAATAGCATTTCTTTCCCACTGATTGTGTGGTCACTTGTCAGCCATACAGACTGATGTGATGAAAAGTATAGAAATGCTTCAGTTTATGAAACAACATGATATTATTTTGTCCACATGCATGTACACTACCTGCACAATGTGACTTTGATGGTCTTGTAACGGCTTCCTCGAAATTATATTAAATTTTCAAAGTAGTGTTAATAATTTTATATAATCGAATATCTTGAGAGTTCAAAGCGATGCCTATATGCAGAACTGGGAAAGGCAGACGACAACTAACATCGGTCCTTAGTACAAGTCCAACAGTGGGGAATCAATATATACGTGAACTCACGAAACTCAAAGTCATGCTACCACGCATGCTCCAGCACGAGAACGCAAGCTTTACCATTAGCACCCGGGCATGCACAGAAACCCTCGCTGTTAGCCATGCTCGAGACAGTCGACAGTCTGGTCAATGCAACTAACCTGTCAACACGGCGAACAAAGCTACAAAAGTTTGGCGACATAAGAAAAATATATATATGGTTGCACAATGCCTGGTATTTACAGTGTTTACAGAGTGCTTCGACTATAAACGCTTTAAGTTCGTTCACGCAGCTTCAGTATGAGTTATAACGCCCTCTCTTCTAACATTGCACTCGAAGCGTCGCTCACGTGGCCAAGGCAAGTGAAGGTTGGTTCAGGAAAACTTGCAAGAGAGCAATCGAGAACTGGATATTCAATAGTGTGATCTTGTTTAATCTTAAGATGCAATCGAAGACTGACGGAAATTTCAATGTGATGACCATTGTATAAGGATGATAATTGTGGAGCTATATAAGTTCAGAAAAGTATATAAATTTATGTACAGAACATACAACAGAGGTGCGTCATCGTCAGTTTCTGAAGAAATCACATCTCTCACCATCTACTGACCGAACCACAGAAAAACGAAGAAATGTACAGCATGGACACAACACTAATCTTTTTGCTTTGTCTAGCCGCTGCCGTAGCAACAGATTGGGCCAACTGAGTATGTTCGAACAACAGTAACCGATGAACTTGGCGTTCAACTAGCTGGCAAAGGTAAATATATCTTTGGGACATCTTTCCCACTTTTCTTGCCTTTTCTCTCTTTATATGCTTCAGAGCTTGAGTTTACGTACGTTGTGTTGTGATTTGACAATAATCCCTTTTCATTTTGACGCACTATTGATTTCTATTGCAGTTTTTTGACACAATTTATATGATTTTATTTTTCACCGACTGTATTTCCAGATGCTTTTGTTCCTTAAATGATACAGGCAAATCCAGCAACAAATGTCTTTTCAGCAAATGAACATAATTTCCCTGCCAACCAACACAAGATGACGCGAATAGAATACTGTTAATACATGTTATTTTTGCTACGGTAGCGGCTAGACAAAGCGAAAAGGTGAATATTGTCTCCATTCTCGGTACATTTCTTCCTTTTTCTGTGGTTCGGTCAGTGGGATGGTGAGAGATGTCCGTTGAACGATTATTTTGTGCCTTATATACAATTTCAAGGTGTTTTAATCATTGTCATATCTTTATAAAATCATTCGAGATTTTATTTGTCCTTTAGTGAAGGCTAAGGGTGCATTCATAAGTAGTGGTGAGGAGGACGAGAGGAATTGCAATGGCCTTATTTTTTCAGATCCCCTTAACACCCCGTAGAAAGGCTTCAAATCTCCTCCCACTTCCCACAGAATTTATAAATCTCCCTAATTCCTTCACCCCTCAGTATTTATGAATGCAGCCTAATTTTACACAATGGACACCCGATTTTGCAAACATCTATGACTATCTCCAGTATTTGTGAATGAAGCCTAATCTTACACAATAGACATTCCATTTTGCATATGTCCATGGCTAAGTTAATTGATAACTTTCAAGTTTGATATTCTTCACTTCAGCACGACCTACATGAATGGCGAGAACTTCAACTTCAAATTTCCATCTTTAATAGATGTTTGCTGTTGTGGTTCGGTAATGCAACACAGTAAACTTTTAGTTTCATTTGGTAAAGTGAGATTTCATTAACTAAATCAGAGTCAGAGCTGTCTCTGTCACTGTCACTGCCGGTAGGCAGGTATAGTGACGCTGCCCGTAGGCCGGAGTATGACAAAAACATGTATTTACTTAGATAATTTTATCAGCTGCGTTCTTGTTCTACTCCTCATAGCATGTTGAACTGTCCCGTATTCAGCTTACCAACACAGCCTGTGTTTGTTGTGCGTTCGCATCAATTTTAGTCTTGACTCTAATTTAATAAGTGTTTACATAAACATTTTTTTGAAAAGGTGGATAAAGTGTTTTTCTGTATGTTGTAGGGAGAGAGCAAGAAACTATGTTTAATCATTGCATAGAAATACTGAAAACGTTTTCAAGTTTTGAAACTTCTGCCATGTTTCAAGATCTACTAGTTGTTTTGCGTATGGAAATTCAGTGGCATTCATGCAATTCAAGATTTGTTCGAAATAAAGTCATGAAATACGATAAATGTGTTGTTTACTCAAATAAGAACACTTGCATAAAATAAATATCGTATTAATTTTTCATAATCACCTTCCAAACTATGCAATCTGATAACATAAATATAAGGGAACCAAATTATTTTCAGTCCTAACTTGTAAGCTTCAAACCCCCCTCTACTACTCCAACAATATTCAAATCCCCCTGCATTCCTTCACCCATCTCAATCATTTGTGACAGCCTAATCTTACACAATGGACTTCCGATCGTGCATATATCCGTGACAATCTCCAGTATTTGTGAATGTAGCCTAATCTTACACAATGGACATCCAATAGTAAAATATGTCCATGGCCAAGTTAATTGATAACTTTTTACGTTTGATGTCCTTCACTTCAACACGGCCTATATGAATGGCCAGAACTTCAAATTTCAAAGTTAATTAAAGCTGCAAGCAGCGTTGGCGGGGCCCAAGCGGTTGCCATGGTTGAAAGTATTTACACGGATGGTACTATGTGCAATTTTTGAGCTTCTGTGTCTCATTTGTAGAGAAATCTTAGAACCAATTGTTGACACATGTGAAAATCACCTTTAAAATCTCACGCATCTCAATTCTAATTTCAAATGATTTTGAAAAGTATGCTTGATAAAGAAAGGCGAAACCAGCATTTTAAGTAATATTGGTTTCCGGTATACCATCATAGCTCACTCTGGAAATTTACCATGTGTCCTATCTGTTGACAAATCTTAGGACTAGTTGTTAAAACTAAAAATTACCTGTCAAAGATCATTTTGCCCATTTCCCATTTAAATGATTTGGAAAGGTATGTTACATAGACAAACATGAAATAGCATTTCTTTCCCACTGATTGTGCGGTCACTTGTTAGCCATACAGACTGATGTGATGAAAAGTATAGAAAGTCATTGCTTCAGTTTATGAAACAACATGATATTGTTTTGTCCACATGCATGTACACTACCTGCACAATGTGACTTTGATAGTCTTGTAACGGCTTCCTCGAAATTATATTAAAATATTTCAAAGTAGTGTTAATAATTTTATATAATCGAATATCTTGAGAGTTCAAAGTGATGCCTATATGCAGAACTGGGAAAGGCAGACGACAACTAACATTGGTCCTTAGTACAAGTCCAACAGTGGGGAATCAATATATACGTGAACTCACGAAACACAAAGTCATGCTACCACGCATGCTCCAGCACGAGAACGTAAGCTTTACCATTAGCACCCGGGCATGCACAGAAACTCTCGCTGTTAGCCATATGTTCGAGACAGTCGACAGTCTGGTCAATGCAACTAACCTGTCAACACGGCGATCAAAGCTACAAAATTTTGGCGACATAAGGAAAATATATATACTGATGCACAATGCCTGGTATTTACAATGTTTACAGACTATAAACGCTTTAAGTTTGTTCACGCAGCTTCAGTATGAGTTATAACGCCATCTCCCCTAAACCTTGCACTCGAAGCGTCGCTCACGTGTTCAAGGCAAGTAAAGTTTGGTTCAGAAAAACTTGCAAGAGAGCAATCGAGAACGGGATATTCCATAGTGTGATCTTGTTTAATCATAAGATGCAATCGAAGACTGACGGAAATTACAATGTGATGACCATTGTATAAGGATGATAATTGTGGAGCTATATAAGTTCAGAAAAGTATATAAATTTATGTACAGAACATACAACAGAAGTGCGTCAACGTCAGTTTCTGAAGAAATCACATCTCTCACCATCCTACTGACCGAACCACAGAAAAACGAAGAAATGTACAGCATGGACACAACACTAATCTTTTTGCTTTGTCTAGCCGCTGCCGTAGCAACAGATTGGGCCAACTGAGTATGTTCGAAAAATAGTAACCGATGAACTTGGCGTTCAACTAGCTGGCAAAGGTAAATATATCTTTGGGACATCTTTCCCACTTTTCTTGCCTTTTCTCTTTTTATATGCTTCAGAGCTTGAGTTTACGTACGTTGTGTTGTGATTTGACAATAATCCCTTTTCATTTTGACGCACTATTGATTTCTATTGAAGTTTTTTGACACAAACTATATGATTTTAATTTTCACCGACTGTATTTCCAGATGCTTTTGTTCCTTAAGTGATACAGGCAAATCCAGCAACAAACGTCTTTTCAGCAAATGAACATAATTTCCCTGCCACCCAACACAAGGTGACGCGAATAGAATACTGTTAATACATGTTATTTTTGCTACGGTAGCGGCTAGACAAAGCGAAAAGGTGAGTGTTGTCTCCATTCTCGGTACATTTCTTCCTTTTTCTGTGGTTCGGTCAGTGGGATGGTGAGAGATGTTCGTTGAACGATTATTTTGTTCCTTATATACAATTTCAAAGCGTTTTAATAATCGTCATATTTACATAAAATCATTCGAGATTTCTTTATTGCTTTCGTGAAGGCTAAGGTTGTATTCACAAATACTGGTGGGGAGGGGCTTGGGGAAGTGCGATGGAAATCTTATATTTTTCAGCACCCCAACTAAATAATCTTAAAAATTCCCCCATCTATATGATTAACATTTTCAGACGTTTTGCAGATGGTCGACACTATCTTTTAAAAACGCACTCCTAAATTTTTGTTGCTTTTTGTATCAACTCCAATTTGTTGTGTTATACATCTCATCATATGTAGTACTCAGCTTGTCAACATGATCTGCATATGTGTGATGTACTCTTTCATTGCTACAAGTTGCATGTCAGTCTAACCATAAACTGAAATATCGTTATACGATAACATTGTTTCATATTCTGTTGCGCTCATAGTTAAGGGGAATACGAGCTGAGGTACAAGTCTAGATCATGATGCTTTTAGTAACTGAAACTGACGCACCACATGAAGACGTTGGTTGTAAGCACTACTTTAGATCTTAATTAAAAGATGGAAAAACGTGACGTTCCTAGTCTCGGATTCCTGTATTGTACATTTTCTACAAATTTAAATATTGTTTTAACATACATAGCTGCAAAATTATCATCCTTATGCAGTGATAGTTACACTGTCCGTAGGCAGTAGTGTGGCAAAACCTGTATTTACCTAGATAATTTATCAGCTGTGTCTTCTTCTACTCTCCATGTTGAACTGCCCAATATTAAGCTCGCCCAAAAAGCCCATGTTTGCTGTGCGTTCGCATCATTGACAAATTAATTTCACCCTGGACTCTAATCCAATTATCGAGAATATTATTTACATGTACGGCTTTGTTGAAAAGCTGAATATAGTGTTTGTCAGCAGGTTGTAGGGAGACAGCAAGAAACTGTATTTGAGCATAGCATAGAAATATTGCAAAAAAAATATTATCAAAGGTTCCAGCTTCTGCCCCCTTACAAGGTCTACTTGTTGTTTTTCTTATGGAAATTCAATGGCATCTTTGCTCTTTCAGATTTGTTGGAAATACAAGTCATGAAATATGATAAACGTTTTCCTGGTTTTTTTTTTTAATTTTTACCAAAAATCAGAACCTTTACTTTACCTACCAAACTATACAATCCGACAAATATAAAGGAGGGAACCATATTATTTTTAGATCCTCGTTATACCCAGAGCAAAACCTTCAAGTCCCTCCTCTACTACCCCTAAAATTTCCAACCCCCTGAATTCCTCCAGCCCTCTCCAGAATTTTGGAATGCAGCCTTTCTAATCTTACACAATGGGCGTTCGATTTTGCATATATCCATGACTAAGTTAATTGATAACTGTTCACGTTTGATGTCCTTCACTTCAACACGACCTATATGAATGGCCAGGACATGAAATATCTTGTCTGGTAACCCAACACGATAAACGTTTCGTTTTAAAAATTTGTAACTTGTCTCCACCTTGTATTGCAAGTTAAAAAACTTGGGCATAGTTACTGCACTGTCATAATCACTAAAATATATAATTGGACCAAAAATTAATATTTCAGGCTTTCGTGACATTAGCGTCCTTAGGAACGATAAATCCCTGGCAATTCCACTCGATTTGAAGTAATTTTGAATATGATTGTTGAAACATTTGATTCAGTTGAGACTAATTCATTATTTGTACATAACTGAATTTAGAAGTAAGGATTGATAAGAAAACCGATATTGCACACCCGCAATAAAAGACACTTGGGGGCAGAAGCAAACTCAAATATAGTTTATGTACATATGGGGATGATTAACAACGCTTTAGAATTGCAATTAACGCCGTATATGCTATTTTAACGGCACATCTCTCATCAAACTGAACTCGCTTTTGCTTTCTGTGCATCAGAACTTGAGTATGCACCGCGTCGTGTTTTGAAATACGATGGTTTCAATCGGGTTCGAACTCACAACGTACGGTACCCAATCACCTAGCGGAGAAGCCACAGACAAAACCGCTCGGCAAAATCCCCAATCTCAAAAAGATTGGTTCAATAACCGAGCTAAGATGTTACAATTCTGACTGCATCCTCTCCATATGCTGTAGAGTTCGTGAAGTACTCACGCTCGTACACACACTATCATACATCGCACACAAACTTTATCGAAGCGAAGCAAAGAATACATCGCTTAAACTGGGCGGAAGACAGCCTCGGGGACAATTCTGTCCACCAGCTGAACTATCAACCCAGGGTAGAGAATAAGATGGTTTCAATCGGGTTCGAACTCACAACGTACGGTACCCAATCACCTTGCGGAGAAGCCATAGACAAAACCGCTCGGCCAAAATTATTGCCTTTTGTTTTGATGCACTGTTGACTTTTTTGATATTGTTTGCCTCAAACAACGTAGAGTTTTCTTTTCATCCCTTAAATTTGACAATGCTTTTGTTCCTTAAATCATACAAACAAATCTAACGACAAACGTCTTCAAATGAATGTAATTTGCCGTTTAAAGTTTGACCTCTGCCTCAAAAAGTTGGCTGACAGTTGGTTAGGCTAGGTAAAACATTTATTTTGCAGCTTCTTTAGCGTTGGCTTGATGAGAGAGGTCGGTCGCCAATTTTAGATGTACTTGGTGTCTCTCCCTCTCTTTTTTTGTGTTATCACACTTTGTCGCTATGAGTTGGAAAGGCTCCCATTTTGAAACCCGTATTTGAGGACTTAACTTTTGTCGGCCCTGTTGTCGGCCAGAATGTTGTGTACAATTCTGCTGGCAATCCATCATTGCCAGGGGTCATATTTTTTGGCATCATGGTAACGGCGCAGTAAATTTCGTTGTGAGTTCTTGGTGATTCGAAGTTTTTCATTAGCTGAAACCTAAGTTTGGGGATTTTGTCGTTTTTCAGGAAGTGGTGGTCAGTAATATCCCTTTCTGGGTTAGTTCCGGAGGAGTAGAGAGTGCTATAAAAAATCTTCAGCTCAGAAAGAATGCCTTTCTGCGATGTTTTCAGTTAATTGTTTGTGCCTATGATTCTTTTGATATGCCCTCTTCTACCCTTCCTCTTCTCCAGCCCTAGAAAATACTTATTGTTTTTCTCTGCTTGTTCATGCTATCTATCTGAATCTTGAACGAATAATTGAACCCCCAGTTAAGTAATCATTTTTCTTCTCGAGTTCTGCTTTTGCATTTTGGAGTCTGAGGATGTCTTCCTCTAACGCATTTGACCTGAGGGAGGCATCCAGATCAGAGACTGCTCCCTCAAGTTCATTAATGCGATTCTTTTAGAGTTTTGCTATTTGTTATGAGTATGAGATTGTAAATCTTTTGATCTTATATTGTAGGAGGTCCCATTTGAGGCGTTTGTCCTCTATTTCGTCTGTTGCGTTGGCTTAAGCTAAGAAAATGTGAGCTTACTTTCGGCGTTGATCAGGCGCTATACTATATTAACCTTTTATTTGGTACGAGGGAGAAAATATGTTTGACACCTAAAATTCAATGCAATGACGGACCTTGGAAAAGCATTAGTAGCGAAAAGGAAGATACTGTTTGATCAAGTGACGAGTCAATCCCCTCCTTGTCACGTTTTTGGTTCGATCAGATTGACTGTTTCAAGTGTAAATCATTTACGTCCCGAGGTCCTCTTTTAGCGCACGCCCGAAATCACAGCAAATGGAACTTTGGATCGAGTTTGCATTTTGCTTTTCAACATCATGTCATATGGCCATGCGGACATGTATACATTCAAAGTCGATTTGCCAAAGGGCGGTTGAAAAGTTGAAAAAGGGAAATAGGACTTTAGAAATGGATAGAATTTAGATATATTCTAGTAACCTCGGTAAGCAAATTTTGATTGGCCGCAAAGTACCATCCTGGTAGGAGTTTTGCCAATCTGTCACAATCGTGCTGCTTTTCAAAACCCATTCACTTCGAAAAGGACCAAACAGCACTCCATCAACACGAAAAAAATATTAAAAAATTGATTTTGGGCTTATTTCTGTTTTCAATTCGAATGACTGAATGGAATATTGACCGGCCGTGATGTACAATGGATTGGCGCAAAATCAAGTTAGTTGGAGAGCATTATGCTCGTTCAAGACTCATCAAATCACCGAAGGAAATACGTCTTTTTGCTGTACGTAGTCAATGTGTATTCGTTAGCGAAGTATAAACATACAAAAGTTCAAACAATCCATTAATGCTAATCCATAGAATAACACTTTATTCAGTACTATATTATTTTACATAGTGTCATATTCCCTGATTAGGTTAATAGGTAGTAACCGTAATGACATTTACAGAATTGTAATTTGTATAAATCTCTCTCAACCGGTGACTGCTAAGACTTGTCAATCAATTAAGGATTGGACCATCAGATGTTCGGACGGTAGTCAGGATGCTGGCGTGCACAATGTATTTTTTCGCGTCCGCATATTTGATAAAATACTTGTTTTTCAAAATCTACACATTTTTTGTGGCCGAAGTTCATGTGAATATTTTCAAATATTTAGCATGTATTATTTACACCCCCTCTTTTGATCAACCCCCGAAGATCTAATGTTCATCCTATTATCACCACAATATTTGAATACAGAGTTCGAGACGAAGAGCCTATTCCACTGATACAGAATTTCTCTTCGAGGAAAAATATTTTGTCAACACGACATTTCACCTCCATAGATACGACTGTTTTGTTTAACAGCGGAAACAGCGGGACATGCATAGAGTTAGAGATGTTTTACGGTTACTTTCATTTCACAAGAAGAGTATCTGTTAATTTCTCTTTCAGTCCGTATGTAATCCGCAAAGATTGAATATGCCACCCATAAACAAGAGCTCGGAGCAACTGGCAGAATTTCAGATTTCAAATAATAATAATTCTGTCAACGTAGCGACTAATCGTCGTCGCAATGATGTGATCAGAGCTATGTACCGTATTGATGTTGTGTTATACTCCACCTTTGAACATGATTGGAACTAATTTGGGATAATTGGATTTTCATAATTTGCAAATTTCTCAAAAGTGTTAGGTACCATATAGCTGAATGTTGCAATATCGCAAATTACTAATAAATATAGAAGAAAAGCAAATGAGATAACATTTGTAGATTAAATTGACATTACTTCACCATCCAATTATCCCAAATTAGTTCCAAGCGTGTTCTTTGGTTCACCAATGATGTTAGAGAAATATTGTCATAAGAGTTCAAAAACCCGAAAGTACAAGCTCTTGTGAAATTGAAATCATGACAAAATACTTTTTACGACAACAAGTTAAAAGTTTAAATCATTTAGAAATTGGTAAGGGTCAGGCTGTTCAGGTCTTAGGACGCTTTCAATCAAGTATACAACTCCATTCGCTGTGGCAGTTTGGTCCTGTAGTGGTGTACCTTGCACTTCTACGACATCTGATGATAAAGTATACAGAGAAAAAAAAATTAAAATACAGCAACCGTTTTAATGCCCTGGTAAGAAGATATGCAATAAATAGATCCATTGGCCCTTTGTATACTAAGTGACTTATTCAGAACCTATGACGAAGAAATCTTGCAGAAAACACATGGATACTTAAACCCACTCATGTATTTTAGTTTCGTTCACTTAGTTTTTGTGGATTCATTTCACATTAAAGTTTGATTAAAAAAGATAATAAAGTAATAGAACGTTTTACTGGTATATATGGCTGACGGTTTGGTTTGTCTACCCGTGCTGCAATACATTTGTATTCTTCACCCTAATAATCGAATTTTGACTATGATAACTCACAATCAAAAACGAGCGAAACACAAACTACCTGAGCGCATGTTACTTCCTTTTAACAACCTCGTTTTCAAGTTGTATCCATTACCTCGATGCGTTTCAATATCGGAAATGCATGACTTGGGAACAACATCATTAAAAATTCATGGAGCATATCTTCTCGTTGCAGTTAAGTGAATAAAAGACAGCATCAAAACAGACGTAGAACCAACACGGGGTGGCGGGGAGGGTTGGGTAAGTGCTTTTCAGGATAAGACGCGCGCAGGGGGGTCACCCTGTTTTCAAAAGTTGGAATGGTTGTCAACCTGTTTTCGAAAGTTGGAATAGGGGGGGGGGGTCAGCCACTTTTTGACATCGGCAAAAAATAATCCACCGCCCCCTCAGGCTAAAGAAACTCAACAGTCCTTTATGTACAAGTCAGTTGATGTATGACAAACAGATTGATTTTGCAACATCGCTGCATTAAAAAAAATTCTTTGAAGGAAGAATGCAAAAAGAAAAAAAAAATTGCCAGGATTCACAAGGGAGAAAAAACATCCAGTGGAACATGTGGAAAAAATAATGCCCCCAAAAATCTTCCTGACCCCCCCGGATATCAAATGCTCCACCCCTAATAATATTTTATCATGAATCAACATTGCCAATCTTAACCCCTGGCGCGACCCCGAGGGCTGAGCCCTATATAATATTATATGAATAATACATTGATCTTTTAATCGAAGGGACGCCCATGGCGTATGTGTTCTTTGAATAGACGTCTGAGTACTACACAACACTTTAAAGTATACAGTCACCTGTAATCTAAATATGCTCATATATGGTCAAAGGGGGCGTTCCTTGGTATTCAAAATGCCCATGTGAGGGCGCTGTTTTAAAAAGAGGCCACCCGCTTAAAATCTGTGATTGGTTAGATTTTCTCTTTCCATGGTAACTGTGGCAAAATTAACAGTATACCTTTCATGAAATGCAGTCGGAAATATTAGAACGCGCTTCGGGGACGGATATTAGGAGTCTCAAACTATATCACATTTGTTGGTCTACGCTCGTTAGGACCAAATTGAAGTTCTTGGAGTAAGTAGAATTTTTACCGACTTATTTCTCTTAAAATCACAAGGTTAATCCATTTCCAATCAATGGAGTTAACACAAGGAAAATATATAAACTGATGCACAATGCCTGGTATTTACAATGTTTACAGTGTTCCGACTATAAACGCTTTAAGTTTGTTCACGCAGCTTCAGTATGAGTTATAACGCCCTCTCTTGCAATCGAAGCGTCGCTCACGTGGCCAAGGCAAGTGAAGTTTGGTTCAGAAAAAACTTGAAAGAGAGCAATCGAGAACGGGATATTCCATAGTGTGATCTTGTTTAAACTTAAGATGCAATCGAAGACTGACAGAAATTTCAATGTGATAACCATTGTATCAGGATGATAATTGTGGAGCTATATATGTTCAGAAAAATATATAAATTTGTGTAGAGAACATACAACAGAGGTGCGTCAGCGTCAATTTCTGAATAAATCACATCTCTCACCATCTACTGACCGAACCACAGAAAAACGAAGAAATGTACAGCATGGACACAACACTAATCTTTTTGCTTTGTCTAGCCGCTGCCGTAGCAACAGATTGGGCCAACTGAGTATGTTGGAACAGAAGTAACCGATGAACTTGGCGTTCAACTAGCTGGCAAAGGTAAATATATCTTTGGGACAACTTTCCCACTTTTCTTGTCTTTTCTCTTTTTATATGCTTCAGGGCTTGAGTATACGTACGTTGTGTTGTGATTTGACAATAATCCCTCTTCATTTTGACGCACTATTGATTTCTATTGAAGTTTTTTGACACAAACGATATACATTTTATTTTTCATCGAATGTATTTCCAGACGCTTTTGTTCCTTAAATGATACAAGCAAATCCAGCGACAAACGTTTTCTCACCAAATGAACAATTTCCCTGCCACCCAACACAAGGCGACGCGAATAAAATACTGTTAATACATGTTATTTTTGCTACGGTAGCGGCTAGACAAAGCGAAAAGGCGAGTGTTGTCCCCATTCTCAGTACATTTCTTCCTTTTTCTGTGGTTCGGTCAGTGGGATGGTGAGAGATGTTCGCTGAACGATTATTTTGTTCCTTATATACAATTTCAAAGCGTTTTAATAATCGTCATATTTACATAAAATGATTCGAGATTTCTTTATTGCTTTCGTGAAGGCTAAGGTTGTATTCACAAATACTGGTGGGGAGGGGCTTGGGAAATTGCGATGGAAATCTTATATATTTCAGCACCCCAACTAAATAATCTTTAAAATTCCCCCATCTATATGATTAACATTTTCACACGTTTTGCAGATGTTCGACACTATCTTTTAAAAACGCACGCCTAAATTTTTGTTGCTTTTTGTATCAACTCCAATTTGTTGTGCTATACATCTCATCATATGTAGTACTCAGCTTGTCAACATGGTCTGCATATGTGTGATGTACTCTTTCATTGCTACAAGTTGCATGTCAGTCTAGCCATAAATTGAAATATCGTTATACGATAACATTGTTTCATATTCTGTAGCGCTCGTAGTTAAGGGGAATACGAGCTGAGGTACAAGTCTAGATCATGATGCTTTTAGTAACTGAAACTGAGGCACAAAGACGTTGGTTGTAAGCACTACTTTAGATCTTAATTAAAAGATGGAAAAACGTGACGTTCCTAGTCTCGGATTCCTGTATTGTACATTCTCTACAAATTTAAATACTGTTTTAACATACATAGCTGCAAAATTATCATCCTTATGCAGTGATAGTTACACTGTCCGTAGCCAGTAGTGTGGCAAAACCTGTATTTACCTAGATAATTTATCAGCTGTGTCTTCTTCTACTCTCCATGTTGAACTGCCCAATATTAAGCTCGCCCAAAAAGCCCATGTTTGCTGTGCGTTCGCATCATTGACAAATGAATTTCATCCTGGACTCTAATCCAATTATCAAGAATATTGTTTACATGTACGGCTTTGTTGACAAGCTGAATATAGTGTTTGTCAGCAGGTTGTAGGGAGACAGCAAGAAACTGTATTTGATCATAGCATAGAAATATTGAAAAAAAAATTATCAAAGGTTCCAGCTTCTACCCCGTTACAAGGTCTACTTGTTGTTTCTCTTATGAAAATTCAATGGCATCCTTGCTCTTTCAGATTTGTTGGAAATACGTTTTTCTGATTTTTTTAATTTTTACCAAAAATCAGAACCCTTAGTTTACCTACCAAACTATACAATCCGACAAATATAAAAGAGGGAACCATATTATTTTTAGATCCTCGTTATACCCAGAGCAAAACCTTCGAGTCCATCCTCTACTAACCCTAAAATTACCGACCCCCTGAATTCCTCCACCCCTCTCCAGAATTTTGGAATGCAGCCTTTCTAATCTTACACAATGGGCGTTCGATTTTGCATATGTCCATGACTAAGTTAATTGATAACTGTTGACGTTTGATGTCCTTCACTTCAACACGACCTATATGAATGGCCAGGACATGAAATATCTTGTATGGTAACCCAACACGATAAACGTTTCGTTTTAAAAATTTGTAACTTGTCTCCACCTTGCATTGCAAGTTAAAAAACTTGGGCATTGTTACTGCACTGTCATAATCACCAAAATATATAATTGGACCAAAAATTAATATTTCAGGCTTTCGAGACATTAGCGTCCTTAGGAACGATAAATCCCTGGCAATTCCACTCGATTTGAAGTAATTTTGAATGTGATTGTTGAAACATTTGATTCAGTTGAGACTAAATCATTATTTGTACATAACTGAATTTAGAAGTAAGGATTGATAAGAAAACTTGTATAGACCGATATTGCACATCCGCAATAAAAGACACTTAGGGGCAGAAGCAAATTCAAATATACTTTATGTACATATGGGGATGATTAACACGCTTTAGAATTGCAATAAACGCCGTATATGCTACTTTAACGGCACATCTCTCATCAAACTGAACGCGCTTTTGCTTTCTGTGCATCAGAACTTGAGTATGCACCGCATCGTGTTTTGAAATACGATGGTTTCAATCGGGTTCGAACTCACAACGTACGGTACCCAATCACCTAGCGGAGAAGCCACAGACAAAACCGCTCGGCAAAATCCCAAATCTCAAAAAGATTGGTTCAATAACCGAGCTAGGATGTTACAATTCTGACTGCATCCTCTCCACACGCTGTAGAGTTCGTGAAGCACTCACGCTCGTACACACACTATCATTCATCGCACACAAACTTTATCGAAGCGAAGCAAAGAATACATCGCTTAAACTGGGCGGAAGACAGCGTCGGGGACAATTCTGTCCACCAGCAGAACTATAAATCCAGGGTAGAGAATACGGTGGTTTCAATCGGGTTTGAACTCACAACGTACGGTACCCAATCTCCTAGCGGAGAAGCCATAGACAAAACCGCTCGGCCAAAATTATTGCCTTTTGTTTTGATGCACTGTTGACTTTTTGATATTGTTTGCCACAAACAACGCAGAGTTTTCTTTCCATCCCTTAAATTTGACAATGCTTTTGTTCCTTAAATCATACAAACAAATCTAGCGACAAACGTCTTCAAATGAATGTAATTTGCCGTTTAAAGTTTGACCTCTGCCTCCGAAAGCTGGCTGATTGAAATCGGTGATTGAAATCAAACATTGCTCTCTACCGAGACAAATGCGTTCTGCTGAGAATTCGTACGAGGTCTTAACCTAATGAAGGCGTATATGTACATATTTTGTGTGAAAAACACTAAGTGGTTTGGCCCTGGTGTATTTCTTGACAATTAATTATTCTGCCGGGGAACGAGAGATGAAATTTGTAACTGCATTTACCACTAAATTGTATCAACGATATTGTGGTGCATGTGAATTGTGTCCTGAGCCGTCACGCTTTGGATACAGTGCATTTCTTTGGCCATTCACTTACACAAGTCGAAAGATCAGAACTACGCAGTATCCGTATTTTGTGTCGCACTATTTTTTACATCTTTACATCTTAAAATATGTCTGTGTTAGCTTTTCAACACTTTCTGCTGTATAACATTCTCAAAGTTTTTTTGGGCCAAATTCGACCAAATTTCAGTCAATTCTGACTGTAAAATTCAATTTCATGTAATTCAGGCATGTTCGCTACAGTGGTCCATGCATTGAAGTACTTGCGCACAAAAAAAGATCTCTGACCCAATAGTCGAGTGACTTCTCAAATTAACTGCCGTGCAATCGGTATCCATCTTTTGACAATGACTAGACAGTTTTGGGTCACAATGCGTCACAGCAGCCTAGAAGGTGGGCAGACGCCTCTATCGGGATCACATGTCAGGGACCCCAAGTGCCCAAGACCCTCGACAGTAACTCTCAATCTTCCAATGCGACTCATCAATTTGGTAAGGAAATTAAATCATGATCGTAAGCACCGAAGAAGATTAGGAAATTCAAAGTACAAACTTGACATTTTCTCTACTCTTCTATCAGTAAAGCGTGACAAATAATAGAGAAATAGAGCAACTTGTGTAGTTGCATGAAATAGACACATATACGAACAGAGACGCGTATATGAAGATGCATCTGTACTTGCAAGTTGTACGCGCAGATAAGCCGCTGACTTCTGTGAGAAGCTCGGTAGACAAACGACTACTTCAAGACATTGTGATCATCATCGAAGATGAAACTGAACCAATCCCCAATGGCAGACAATGAACTGTAATACTAGCGAGAGGACGTTTGGATACAGAAACTAGAGCAGCGGCTCAATACACTTCCAAGACAACACGGTGTGTTTATTATACATGGATGTTAGATGCTGCAATGTCTTGTCTCGTCATCCTCCGGTATTCATTCAGGTGCAGCTAACGAACAATGCACTTTTAAAGGGGTCTTTACTATGACAAGATATAATTTGCACGACAAGTAATGTGAATTGACTAAATTTTCAGGCATGAGGGTAATTAATTACCTGTTCATAATTTGCTCTCCCGCTGAAAAGTTTTCGACTTACCCTCCCACACTCAAACTTCATTTTTACCCACTCCCCACTTATTTTTGTCTTTTTCACCTCCCCACTGTCAATTTTTGAGACTCCCCTGCCCTGTGGCGAAAAAAAACTTGCCGATTTCCCCTGCCCTGGAAAAATTCCCCTCAATATTTGTCATTCCATACCCCCTGCAGACATGAAGCTACCCTTCCCGGAGATGAAAAAACATGTCGATTTTCCCCTGCCCTGTGAAAACATTTCCCCTGAAAATAAACATTCCCATGCAGACACATACTGCAGTGGTCTTCTACCGAAAACACCATGGCTCAACTTACCCTGTCCCTGTTTTTAAAGTAGCTTCCCTTCTCTCCTCGTTTTTCGCCAAGCCCTGTCCCCGGGACAATCAACCGATATCTGCCGTTCCCGACAAAAAAAAACCTAAAATGTGCTCCCCTGCCATCTAAAAATATTCCCCCTGCCCAAGCAAAAATTTCCCCTGCCCTCAAAAGTTGCTCCCGGAATAGCTTTTTTCAATGAGTAGCTCCGTTGGCTGCACCTGTTCATTATTATACCTCTTGCACACAGTTGTTATGCGTTAACCATTTAATATTGGGGTTGGGGATTTGAGAGCCTGAGAGTGATTGTAAGTCGTGCAACATTTAAAATATTCTCTGACATGACTGTTCATCTGTTAGAAAGGTCGTCAGGTCGTCCGCAAACACAGCATATTTGCATTCACCGACTCCTGTGTTGATGCCCTTAGCCTTGGCATCGTTATTCAAGTTAATTAAGAAGATTTCTAATGCGTGGATGAACAAAGAGGGTGATAATGGGTCTCCTTGTCTAACCCCCTTTCTATGTTAAAATAGCCGGTGCTGAAGCCATCGTTCATCACGCAACTGCTCAAGTCTGTGTAAAATGTATTTAACCATTGTTTAAAGGTTGGGCCAAAGCCATAGGTATTTAAACATTCCACAATATAATCCCATTCTAAACTGTCAAAAGCTTTCTCAAAGTCTATGGCAGGCAGTATTCCCGGGAGTTCAATTTCGTCTGTATGCCAGAGAATTTCCTCTATCAGCCTGATGTAGTCACTTATATCTCTGACTTTTACAAAAGCACTCTTCTGACAGCTGGTTAGGCTAGGTAAAACATTTGTCAGTCTGTTGGTGACCTATTTTGTAGCCATTTTTAGCGTTGGCGTTGATGAGAGAGATCGGTCGCCAATTTTAGATGTACTTGGTGTCTCTCCCTTTCTTTTTTATTTGTGTGATCACACTTTGTCGCTGGGAGTCGGAAAGGCTCCCATTTTCAAACCCGTATTTGGGGACTCAACTACTGTCGGCCCTGTTGTCGGCCAGAATGTTGTGTACAATTCTGCTGGCAATCCATCATTGCCAGTGGTCTTATTTTTTGGCATCATGGTAACGGCGCAGTAAACTTCGTTGTGAGTTCTTGGTGATTCGAAGTTTTTCATTAGCTGAAACCTAAGTTTTGGGATGTTGTCATTTTTCAGGAAGTGGTGGTCACTAATATCCCTTTCTGGGTTAGTTCTGGAAGAGTAGAGAGTGCTATAAAAAATCTTCAGCACAGAAAGAATGCCTTTCTGCGATGTTTTCAGTTAATTCTTTGTGCCTATGATTCTTTTGATGTGCCCTCTTCTACCCTTCCTCTTCTCCAGCCCTAGAAAATACTTATTGTATTTCTCTCCTTTTTCATGCCATCTGAATCTTGAACGAATAATTGAACCCTCAGTTAAGTAATCATTTTAACTTCTCGAGTTCTGCTTTTGCATTTTGGAGTCTGAGGATGTCTTCCTCTAACGCATTTGACCTGGGGGAGGCATCCAGATCAAAGACTGCTCCCTCAAGTTCATTGATTCGATTCTTTAAGAGTTTTGCTATTTGTTTTGAATATCAGATTGTAAATTTTTTAATCTAATATTTCAGGAGGTCCCATTTGAGGCGTTTGTCCTCTATTTCTTCTATTTTATTGGCCTAAGCTAAGAAAATGTCAGCTTACTTTCGGCTTTGATCAGGCGCTATACTATATTAACCTATTATTTGGTTGGAGGGAGAAAAGATGTTTGACGCCTATAAATCAATGCAATGACGGACCTTGGAAAAGCATTAGTAGCGTAAAGGAAGATATTGTTCGATCAAGTGACGAGTCAATCCCCTCCTTGTCACGATTTTGGTTCGATCAGATTGACTGTTTTAGGTGTCCATCATTTACTTCCCGGGGTCCAATGGATTGGCGCCAAATCAAGAAGTTCGAGAGGATTATGCTCGTTCAAGACGCATCAAATCAGCGACGGAAATACGTCTTTTTGCTGTACGTATTCAATGTGTATTCGTTAGCGAAGTATAAAGATACAAAAGTTCAAACAATCCTTTAATGTTGTTCCATAGAATAACTTTATTCAGTACTACATTATTTTACATAGTGTCATATTCCCTGATTAGGTTAATAGGTAGTAACCCTAATGACATTTACAGAATTGGCATTTTTATAAATCTCTCTCAATCGGGGATTGCTAAGACTTGTCAACCAATTAAGGATTGGACAATCAGATGTTTGGAAGGTAGTCAGGATACTGGCGTACAGAATGTATCTTTTCGCGTCCGCAATTTGATAAAATACTTTTTTTTTCAAAATCTACACATTTTTGTGGCCAAACTTCATGTGAATATTTTCAAATATTTAGCATGTATAATTTACACCCCCTCTTTTGATCAAACACCCGAAGATCTAATGTTCATCCTATTATCATCACAACATTTAAATACAGAGTTCGAGACGAAGAACCTATTCGACAGATACGGCAAGAAACTGTTACCCCAATTAGGTGCATTGGTGGTTAATATCAGTGTGCGGAGGTGTTTTCTTTGTTTATTTCATGCTAAGCTGTTTGAGCATACCTAAAACCATTTCAGAATTTCTCTTCCGATAAAAAATATTTTGTCAACACGACATTTCACCTCCATAGATACGACTGTTTTGTTTATCCGAAGTTAAATCAACAGTTGGAAACAGCGGGGCATTCGTAGAGTTAAATGTTTTTTCGGTTACTTTCATTTCACAAAAAGAGTATCTGCCAATTTCTTTTTCACTCCGAATGCAAACAAATGCAATCCGTAAAGATTGAATATGCAACCCTTAAACAAGAGCTTGGAGCAACTGGTGGAATTTCAGACTTCAAATAATTATAATTCTGCCAACGTAGCGACTAATCTTCGTCGCGATGATGTGATCAGAGAGATGTGCCGTATTGATGTTGTGTTATATTTCACCTTTGGTTCACCAATGGTGTTCGAGAATTATTGTCAGAAGAGTTCAAAAACCCGAATGTATAGGCTGTTGTGAAATTACAATCATGACAAATTACTTTTTACGAGAACAACTTAAAAGTTTAAATCATTTAGAAATTGGTAAGGGTCAGGCTGATAAGGTCTCAGGACACTTTCAATCAAGTATACAACTCCATTCGATGTGGCAGTTTGGTCCTGTAGTGGTGTACCTTGCACTTCTACGACATCTGATGATAAAGTAAACAGGGAAAAAATTAAAAATACACCAACCGTTTGAATGCCCTGGTAACAAGATATGCAATAAATAGTTCCATTGGCCCTTTGTATACTAAGTGACTTATTCAGAACCTATGACGAAGAAATCTTGCAGAAAACACATTGATACTTAAACCCACTTATATATTTAATTTCGTTCACTTAGTTTTTGTGGATTCATTTCACATTAAAGTTTGATTAAAAAGAAAATAAAGTAACAGAACGTTTTACTGGTCTATATGGCTGACTTTTTGGTTTGTGTACCCGTGCTGCAATACATTTGTATTCTTTACTCTAATAATCGAATTTTGACTATGATAACTCACAATCAAAAACGAGCGAAACACAAAATACCTGAGCGCATGTTACTTCCTTTTAACCACCCCGTTTTCAAGTTGTATCCATTACATCGATGCGTTTTAATATCGGAAATGCATGACTTGGGAACAACATCATTAAACAATTCATGGAGCATATCTTCTCGTTGCAGGTGACTGAATGAAAGACAGCATCCAAACAGACGTAGAACCAACACAGGGGTGGCGGGGGGTGGGGGGTTGGGTAAATGCTTTCCAGGATAAGACATGAGTTTAAGTGTTGAACTAAAAACATTTGTCATAAGGTTTGGCATTTAAATCTTACCTGAGACAGTGCGAAACTGTAAATTCTGTCCAGATTGCGTAAGCAGAGAACCCTCCGGGATACCTGGCAGAAAGTAGGTTCCGTTCACTATATGGAATTTCAAGACGTCCTCGAGTAATGATGGATTCTTCAACAAACTATCAAGAACACCCGGAGGGAGTTGCTCAAAAGCCGCATTAGATGGTGCAAATACAGTGAACGGGCCTGGTCCTGTTGTAATAGAAAGGGAAAAAGGTGCCTCGTTTCACGGTATCAACACTACAACATTTATACTGAAGAACATTTCATTATTTCCATATAATTATTAAGCTTAAAGAAAGCCAGCTTTATCCATCGTTAACACCAAATACTCTAGAGTGCAAATACTGGTGGCAGAGTACATATGCCTATGTGTGCGTGTGCGTAAAAGGTTATCGTGTCTGTTTGTCGCAACATTTCATAATAAGATTTGTAGATCATCCCATTTTTAATGGAATACTTTTTAATGTAAATCAATGATGAGTTTTAATAGTTTAGCAAAGTGTTCTTGGCAATGGGAAAAACGTGAGATTAGTTTGATAAAGCTGGTTGATCTTTTTCCGTGTTAAGTCGATAAATGAATGGACAGACGGAAAAAGCATGGTATGAGTATAAGAAATTGCACCTTTAAGAGGTTAAGAGTTCACTGAATCTTAAAAAATATAATCAGTTTTCACTGGTCTTTGTCTCTTAGAAGTGAACTCGGTAATTTTTATTGCTATTTGGCATTGTAGAATATTCATGTACAGTATTTGATTTTTACATCTTGTCGGAATACAGTTAATACATGAATAATACATTGGTCTTTTAATCGAAGGGACGCCCATGGCGTATGTGTTCTTTGAATAGACGTCTGAGTACTATACAACAATTAAAAGTATACTGTTAACTGTAATCTAAATATGCCCATATATGGTCAAAGGGGCGTTCCTTTGTATTCAAAATGCCCATGTGAGGGCGCTGTTTTTAAAAATGGCCACCCGCTTAAAATCTGTGATTGGTTAGATTTTCTCTTTCCATGGCAACTTTGGCAAAATTGGATCAGGTGACAGTATACCTTTAATGAAATGCAGTCGGAAATATTAGAATGCGCTTCGGGGACGGATATTGAGTCTCAAACCTTTATCACATTTGTTGGTCTACGCTCGTTAGGACCAAATTGAATTTCTTGGAGTAAGTAGACTTTTTACCGACTTATTCTCTGAAAATCGAAAGGTTAATCCATTTCCAATCAATAGAGTTAACACATGGATACGGACTTCAAATGACAGTACATTTAAGGCAATAGTTTTCTTTAGTACGAAACTTGTCAGGTGACCCCAATATTTCTTCATGATTTTGAAAGGCAATACAATACTTTAAATTTTCGTTGACAAAAGTTTGACCAAAGTCAACCGATTTCGAGGTACATACTACATTAAGGTAGTTCGCGCCCCAAAAGTTAGGGACCTAAAATTAAGCTAAAACTTTCCTTAATAAAACCTCCAATCATTCTCTTATCAAATGAAGAATAAAAATCAGGAGTCAGCGCGCAAAGTTTGGTCAAGACATTCAGTTTACCTAACATTTGCATATATTTGAAATTCAAAATGGCCGCCACCCATGTGTAAACTCTATGGGAAAACCAAAATTTTTAATTTTTAAAAAATGTGACGGTGAAAACTTTTCTAACTGCAAGAGCTCTAGAATGAGTCCCAACAAGTGGTAGACCAGAAGGAATTTTAAAACAGAGAGTCCGAACAGCCGTCAGCGAGGCATATTCTACCACACTGTATGATAGAACCTAGGGTGTTACATACCTTTCAGAGCAGACTGCATGCCTGCAGTCTTCAGAGCAGTCTGTAGAGTTGAAAACTGTGAACGATTGTCCACTACCCATCCAGTACTGTGATTGACCGATGAATGGAGTATGCCGTCAATCAAGTGGACAACACCGTTGGAGGCCAAGTGATCTGCACTACTTACAACAACTCCATCTATCGTCACAACCTGAATCATAAATGTCAAATATTATACGTTCAATGCATATTCTATCACTATGCTGATGTGGACAATGGCCACTACATGAAAGGTCACTACTAACTTTGAATGGTTATCACTGGTAATCTCACTACAATCCAACCTGT
The DNA here is from genome assembly GCF_041260155.1 of Ptychodera flava. Lineage (NCBI taxonomy): Eukaryota > Metazoa > Hemichordata > Enteropneusta > Ptychoderidae > Ptychodera > Ptychodera flava. Next base: position 32,306,742 of record NC_091934.1, on the reverse strand, counting down.
GTATAGTTATCACACTGTACGGACCGAGAAAAAGTTACAACTATATGGAGATGGATTTTGTACAGAGGATGGATTTGGTATTTCTTTTGTTGAAAGTGGTGGACTGGGTGATGATAACAGATAACACTAGTATAAAATTCAATGCCATAAATATGTTGGAAATTATGATTTATGCTATTACTTTTGACTGAAAATCGTGCGGGGAAGACATAAATTTGGTCAAAATAGACTCATTTCTCGATGCCAGTCTGAACACTCTGTCAAAGATCATTCAGAGTCAGATATGATGACTATCATACACAGGGTTTGTACCAAACTGGAGGAATTACATGAGACCACAGTATATTTTCGATCGGATTCGTGAATGCTTTACTACAACTTACCGTACTTCCCGTCTGGTATATGTTAGCTCTGAGCGGATTTCCCTTCAAAGGTTTCAACAAATCGTCGTTGCCGAGGGAGGATGACATGACGATACCGGGAAGAGTGTGATGGTCTACAAAGTCCTTCATTGCAGGGATATTCAGACGATAATAATGGCATAGCCAGGGATCCTGGGTAACGTATTCTCTGTTGATGGGCGCGAACAAGTGAAAGGCCCTGAAAAGGACAAAGTACATTATGCAATCGTTAAAGTACATGATAAAGCCAACCAAGTCTAGGCGGCAATTGTGGACCGACAGTAGCAGGAAAAGAAGGTTTTGGCAAATACCAACATTCTTCCAGGATAACCGCCGATAACCAGCACATGAGCAACATGCCTCTCAATGTCTAGATGAGAGTATCCTTAACGGCTAAAGTGACGAAATGGCTTTGCTCTGGAACTTTCGGTCGGGTAACTGATTGGCCAATGCTGACGTTATGTAACCATGTAGTACTATCTATTCTAGGCATGCGTTCTACTGTGTGTGAGTGCGGTTCATGATGTTACACCATGTATTGGTGGAATTGTGAGAATTGGTTGTTGACCTTCCAACTTAATCATTGTATGACCATGGGGATTCGTAAATGGCCAGAAAAATGATCTATATAATCAAACAACATCACCGTGGTTCTCATTTTGTGCAATCACTTGAGCGTGACACAAGTTGACTCCCATATAAAACTTCATTGATGTAAATAAGGAGCACAGCGGGAGAGCTCCATCAAATCCAGCTTTATATTGCTTCCGTTGTCAACACTCGAGAGAGCTTATTTTAGAAAGGTTACACGCTTTGCACATATATTATGATGATTTTGTTTGAAACGTTGAACGAGAAGCTAACCTTTGTTCAGTGAAAATGCTTTCAGTCAAATGGATATACAGGGGGCTGACCGTGCCTACACTCCGTAGTCGGCTATAGTTATGACAAACTCTGCCGAGTAGCAGAAAGTGCTCATTGCTAATTGTGTTTTCAAGTTTGAAGCTTCTGCCATGTTTCAAGATCCACTAGTTTTTTTGCTTTATATTTGAAAACATTGGCATTCATGCTATTTAGATTTGTTCGAAATAAAGTCATGAAATACGAAAAATCTGTTTTTTACTACAATTAGAACACTTGCATGAAATAAAAATCGTATCAATTTTTTATTATTATCTACAAAACTATGCAATCTGATAACATAAATAAAAGGGAACAAAGTATTTTCAGAGGTAACTTATAAGCTTCAACTCCCCCTCTACTACCCCAAGAATGTTCAACCCCCCTGAATTCCTTCACCATCTCAAGGATTTGTGACAGCCTAATCGTACACAATGGACTTCCGATCGTGCATATGGCCATGACTAAGTTAATTGATAACTATGTATGTTTTTACTACAATTAGAACTCAAACTGTGCTCAAAATCATGTATTAATTTAGACCCTGCAATATACCATACCAAGAAGTTACTGTGGTTTATGATGATGGGAATTGATTACCCGCTTCAGGCTAACAGCACGAAAACCTTATATAAGCAGATATTGCTTTTCACAGTCGCCTATTGTTGATTGCTGGACACGGACGTGTTTGGATAAAGTTTTCTATCTAAAATAATTCAGATTGGTATGTAGGCATACAAAGGGGTGGGGGTTGGGTGTTACTTAGGCACCACAAATTCTTAATCGACCGCAAGAACAACAAAATGAAAATGTTATACAACAGAAGGTTTAAAAATTCACACAATGTGTCCGTAATCGCTCTCCCAAAATTAGAAAACTTACAAATATTCGGCGGGAACGAAGAACTACAACTGTTTCTTCCTCTTCTTAAGATTTTTCAGAACAAAAGTGGAACATTTAAAAGAAGGGGTTCCCTCAAATGATTTCAAACAGTCAGCTTTTAGAGGAAGTGGTCAAACTTTAAACGGGAAATTATATTCATTTTCTGAAAAGACATTCGTTGAAGAATTTGTTTGCGTGATTTTAGGAAAAAAGCATTTCGAAATAAAGTTGATGGAAAATAAAATGTATAGGGTTTGTGTCGAAAACGTCTATATACGTGAATAGTGCATCAGCATGAAAAGAAATTATTGTCAAAACGCAACACAGCGTATACTCATACTGAAGTCCTGAACCGTAGAAAAAGAGAAAAAAGACGCGAAAGTTGAAAAGATGTCCTAAAGATATATTTACCTTTGCCAGTCAGTGGAGTGTCAAGTCCATCGATTACTATTGTTCGAACATACTCAGATGCCCCAAGCATGTTTGCAACTTCTAACACGTTCAAGTCGGAAGTAAAGAGATTTTCGTTCGGCGTATCATCTATTGCCATGGCGCTGCCCATGTTTTCTTTCAGCATATCATCTGTTGCCACGACTGCGCCTAGACAAAGGAATAAAATGACCGTTGTCTCCATCTTCGTTTTCTGTAGTTCGGTCAGCGGGATGATGAGGGATGTTCTGTTGAATGATTATTTTGTGCCTTATATACAATTCAAAGTGTTTTAATCATTGTCATATCTTTATAAAATCAATCGAGATTTCATTTGTCCTTTAGTGAAGGCTAAGGGTGCATTCATAAGTAGTGGTGAGGAGGACAAGAGGAATTGCAATGGCCTTATTTTTCAGATCCCCTTAACACCCCGTAGAAAGGCTTCAAATCTCCTCCCACTTCCCACAGAATTTTTAAATCTCCCTAATTCCTTCACCCCTCAGTTATTATGAATGCAGCCTAATTTTACACAATGGACACCCGATTTTGCAAACGTCTATGACTATCTCCAGTATTTGTGAATGAAGCCTAATCTTACACAATAGACATTCCATTTTGCATATGTCCGTGGCTAAGTTAATTGATAACTTTCAAGTTTAATATTCTTTACTTCAGCACGACCTATATGAATTGCGAGAACTTCAACTTCAAATTTCCACCTTTAATATATGTTTGCTGTTGTGGTTTGGTATCGCAACACAGTAAACTTTTAGTTTCATTTGGTAAAGTGAGATTTCATCAACTAAATCAGAGTCAGAGCTGTCTCTGTCACTGTCACTGTCGGTATGCAGCTATAGTGACACTGCCCATAGGCCGGAGTATGACAAAAACATGTATTACCTAGATAATTTTATCAGATACGTTATTGTTCTACTCCTCATAGCATGTTGAACTGTCCCGTATTCAGCTTACCAACACAGCCTGTGTATGTTGTGCGTTCGCATCAATTTTAGTCTTGACTCTAATTAAAATATCGAAAATAGTATTTACATATACAGTTTTTATTTGAAAAGGTGGATAAAATGTTTTTCTGTATGTTGTAGGGAGACAGCAAGGAACTATATTTAATCATTGCATAGAAATACTGAAAACGTTTTCAAGTTTTGAAACTTCTGCCATGTTTCAAGATCTACTAGTTGTTTTGCGTATGGAAATTCAGTGGCATTCATGCAATTTAAGATTTGTTAGAATAAAGTCATGAAATACGATAAATGTGTTTTACTCAAATTAGAACACTTGCATAAAATGAATATCGTATTAATTTTTTATAATCACCTTCCAAACTATGCAATCTGATAACATAAATATAAGGGAACCAAATTATTTTCAGTCCTAACTTGTAAGCTTCAAATCCCCCTCTACTACCCCAAGAATGTTCAAATCCCCCTGAATTCCTTCACCCATCTCAAGGATTTGTGACAGCCTAATCTTACACAATGGACTTCCGATCGTGCACATATCCGTGACAATCTCCAGTATTTGTGAATGTAGCCTAATCTTACACAATGGACATCAAATAGTGCAATATGTCCATGGCCAAGTTAATTGATAACTTTTTACGTTTGATGTCCTTCACTTCAACACGGCCTATATGAATGGCCAGAACTTCAAATTTCAAAGTTAATTAAAGCTGCAAGCAGCGTTGGCGGGGCCCAAGCGGTTGCCATGGTTGAAAGTATTTACACTGATGATACTATGTGCAACTTTTGAGCTTCCATTTGTATCATATGTAGAGAAATCTTAGAACCGATTGTTGACACATGTGAAAATTACCTTTAAAATCTCACGCATCTCAATTCTAATTTAAAATGATTTGGAAAAGTATGCTTGATAAAGAAAGGCGAAACCAGCATTTTATGTAACATTGGTTTCCGGTATACCATCATAGCTCACTCTGGAAATTTACCATGTGTCCTATCTGTTGACAAATCCTAGGACTAGTTGTTAAAACTAAAAATTATCTGTCAAAGATCATTTTGCCCATTTCCCATTTAAATGATTTGGAAAAGTATGTTACATAGACAAACGGGAAATAGCATTTATTTCCCACTGATTGTGTGGTCACTTGTCAGCCATACAGACTGATGTGATGAAAAGTATAGAAAGTCATTGCTTCAGTTTATGAAACAACATGATATTGTTTTGTCCACATGCATGTACACTACCTGCACAATGTGACTTTGATAGTCTTGTAACGGCTTCCTCGAAATTATATTAAAATATTTCAAAGTAGTGTTAATAATTTTATATAATCGAATATCTTGAGAGTTCAAAGTGATGCCTATATGCAGAACTGGGAAAGGCAGACGACAACTAACATCGGTCCTTAGTACAAGTCCAACAGTGGGGAATCAATATTTTCGTGAACTCACGAAACTCAAAGTCATGCTACCACGCATGCTCCAGCACGAGAACGTAAGCTTTACCATTAGCACCTGGGCATGCACAGAAACCCTCGCTGTTAGCCATGTTCGAGACAGTCGACAGTCTGGTCAATGCAACTAACCTGTCAATACGGCGATCAAAGCTACAAAAGTTTGGCGACATGAGGAAAATATATATACTGATGCACAATGCCTGGTATTTACAATGTTTACAGATTGTTCCGACTATAAACGCTTTGAGTTTGTTCACGCGGCTTCAGTATGAGTTAGAACGCCCTCTCTTCTAAACATTGCACTCGAAGCGTCGCTCACGTGTCCAAAGGCAAGTGAAGTTTGGTTCAGAAAAACTTGCAAGAGAGCAATCGAGAACGGGATATTCAATAGTGTGATCTTGTTTAATCTTAAGATGCAATCGAAAACTGACGGAAATTTCAATGTGATGACCATTCTATAAGGATGATAATTGTGGAGCTATATAAGTTCAGAAAAGTATATAAATCTGTGTAGAGAACATACAACAGAGGTGCGTCAGCGTCAGTTTCTGAAGAAATCACATCTCTCACCATCTACTGACCGAACCACAGAAAAACGAAGAAATGTACAGCATGGACACAACACTAATCTTTTTGCTTTGTCTAGCCGCTGCCGTAGCAACAGATTGGGCCAACTGAGTATGTTCGAACAAAAGTAACCTATGCACTTGGCGTTCAACTAGCTTACAAAGGTAAATATATCTTTGGGACATCTTTCCCACTTTTCTTGCCTTTTCTCTTTTTATATGCTTCAGAGCTTGAGTATACGTACGTTGTGTTGTGATTTGACAATAATCCCTTTTCATTTTGACGCACTATTGATTTCTATTGAAGTTTTTTGACACAAACTATATGATTTTATTTTTCACCGACTGTATTTCCAGATGCTTTTGTTCCTTAAATGATACAGGCAAATCCAGCAACAAACGTCTTTTCAGCAAATGAACATAATTTCCCTGCCACCCAACACAAGGTGACGCGACATGTTATTTTGGCTACGGTAGCGGCCAGACAAAGCGAAAAGGTGAGTGTTGTCTCCATTCTCTGTACATTTCTTCCTTTTTCTGTGGTTCGGTCAGTGGGATGGTGAGAGATGTTCGTTGAACGATTATTTTGTTCCTTATATACAATTTCAAAGCGTTTTAATAATCGTCATATTTACATAAAATCATTCGAGATTTCTTTATTGCTTTCGTGAAGGCTAAGGCTGTATTCACAAATACTGGTGGGGAGGGGCTTGGGGAATTGCGATGGAAACTTATATTTCTCAGCACCCCAACTAAATAATCTTAAAAATTCCCCCATCTATATGATTAACATTTTCACACGTTTTGCAGATGTTCGACACTATTTTTTAAAAACGCACGCCTAAATGTTTGTTGCTTTTTGTATCAACTCCAATTTGTTGTGCTATACATCTCATCATATGTAGTACTCAGCTTGTCAACATGGTCTGCATATGTGTGATGTACTCTTTCATTGCTACAAGTTGCATGTCAGTCTAGCCATAAATTGAAATATCGTTATACGATAACATTGTTTCATATTCTGTAGCGCTCGTAGTTAAGGGGAATACGAGCTGAGGTACAATTCTAGATCATGATGCTTTTAGTAACTGAAACTGAGGCACCAAGACGTTGGTTGTAAGCACTACTTTAGATCTTAATTAAAAGATGGAAAAACGTGACGTTCCTAGTCTCGGATTCCTGTATTGTACATTCTCTACAAATTTAAATACTGTTTTAACATACATAGCTGCAAAATTATCATCCTTATGCAGTGATAGTCACACTGTCCGTAGCCAGTAGTGTGGCAAAACCTGTATTTACCTAGTTAATTTATCAGCTGTGTCTTCTTCTACTCTCCATGTTGAACTGCCCAATATTAAGCTCGCCCAAAAAGCCCATGTTTGCTGTGCGTTCGCATCATTGACAAATGAATTTCATCCTGGACTCTAATCCAATTATCAAGAATATTGTTTACATGTACGGCTTTGTTGACAAGCTGAATATAATGTTTGTCAGCAGGTTGTAGGGAGACAGCAAGAAACTGTATTTGATCATAGCATAGAAATATTGAAAAAAAATATTATCAAAGGTTCCAGCTTCTACCCCGTTACAAGGTCTACTTGTTGTTTTTCTTATGAAAATTCAATGGCATCCTTGCTCTTTCAGATTTGTTGGAAATACAAGTCATGAAATATGATAAACGTTTTTCTGATTTTTTTAATTTTTACCAAAAATCAGAACCTTTAGTTTACCTACCAAACTATACAATCCGACAAATATAAAAGAGGGAACCATATTATTTTTAGATCCTCGTTATACCCAGAGCAAAACCTTCGAGTCCATCCTCTACTAACCCTAAAATTTCCGACCCCTGAATTCCTCCACTCCTCTCATGAATTTTGGAATGCAGCCTTTCTAATCTTACACAATGGGCGTTCGATTTTGCATATGTCCATGACTAAGTTAATTGATAACTGTTGACGTTTGATGTCCTTCACTTCAACACGACCTATATGAATGGCCAGGACATGAAATATCTTGTCTGGTAACCCAACACGATAAACGTTTCGTTTTAAAAATTTGTAACTTGTCTCCACCTTGCATTGCAAGTTAAAAAACTTGGGCATTGTTACTGCACTGTCATAATCACCAAAATATATAATTGGACCAAAAATTAATATTTCAGGCTTTCGAGACATTAGCGTCCTTAGGAACGATAAATCCCTGGCAATTCCACTCGATTTGAAGTAATTTTGAATGTGATTGTTGAAACATTTGATTCAGTTGAGACTAATTCATTATTTGTACATAACTGAATTTAGAAGTAAGGATTGATAAGAAAACTTGTATAGACCGATATTGCACATCCGCAATAAAAGACACTTAGGGGCAGAAGCAAATTCAAATATAGTTTATGTACATATGGGGATGATTAACAACGCTTTAGAATTGCAATTAACGCCGTATATGCTACTTTAACGGCACATCTCTCATCAAACTTTTGCTTTCTGTGCATCAGAACTTGAGTATGCACCGCGTCGTGTTTTGAAATACGATGGTTTCAATCGGGTTCGAACTCACAACGTACGGTACCCAATCACCTAGCGGAGAAGCCACAGACAAAACCGCTCGGCAAAATCCCAAATCTCAAAAAGATTGGTTCAATAACCGAGCTAAGATGGTCACATTTTTCTGACTGCGACCCCTCCACACGCTGTAGAGTTCGTGAAGCACTCACGCTCGTACACTCACTATCATACATCGCACACAAACTTTATCGAAGCGAAGCAATGAATACATCGCTTAAACTGGGCGGAAGACAGCCTCGGGACAATTCTGTCCACCAGCAGAACTATCAACCCAGGGTATAGAATACTATGGTTTCAATCAGAACTTGAGTATGCACCGCGTCGTGTTTTGAAATACGATGGTTTCAATCGGGTTCGAACTCACAACGTACGGTACCCAATCACCTAGCGGAGAAGCCATAGACAAAACCGCTCGGCCAAAATTATTGCCTTTTGTTTTGATGCACTGTTGACTTTTTGATATTGTTTGCCACAAACAACGTAGAGTTTTCTTTCCATCCCTTAAATTTGACAATGCTTTTGTTCCTTAAATCATACAAACAAATCTAGCGACAAACGTCTTCAAATGAATGTAATTTGCCGTTTAAAGTTTGACCTCTGCCTCCGAAAGCTGGCTGATTGAAATCGCTGATTGAAATCAAACATTGCTCTCTACCGAGACAAAAACTGTAGTGATGCGTTCTGCTGAGAATTCTTACGAGATCTTAACCTAATGAAGGCGTATATGTACATATTTTGTGTGAAAAACACTGAGTGGTTTGGCCCTGGTGTATTTCTTGACAATTAATTATTCTGCCGGGGAACGAGAGATGAAATTTGTAACTGCATTTACCACTAAATTGTATCAACGATATTGTGGTGCATGTGAATTGTGTCCTGAGCCGTCACGCTTTGGATACAGTGCACTTCTTTGGCCATTCACTTACACAAGTCGAAATATCAGAACTACGCAATATCCGTATTTTGTGTCGCACTATTTTTTACATCTTTACATCTTAAAATATGTCTGTGTTAGCTTTTCAACACTTTCTGCTGTATAACATTCTCAAAGTTTTTTTTGGCCAAAGTCGACCAAATTTCAGTCAATTCTGACTGTAAAATTCAATTTCATGTAATTCAGGCATGTTCGCTACAGTGGTCCATGCATTGAAGTACTTGCGCACAACAAAAAGATCTCTGACCCATTAATCGAGTGACTTCTCAAATCAACTGCCGTGCAATCAGTATCCATCTTTTGACAATGACTAGACAGTTTTGGGTCACAAGGCGTCACAGCTGCCTAGGGCAGATCACATGTCAGGGACCCAAAGTTCCCAAGACCATCGACAGTAACTCGTCTCAATCTTCTAACGCGACTTGTCAATTTGGTAAGGAAATTAAATCATGATCGTAAGCACGGAGGAAGATTAGGAAATTCAAAGTAAAATCTTGACATTTTCTCTACTCTTCAGTAAAGTGTGTGTAGTTGCATGAAATAGACACATATACGAACAGAGACGCGTATAGGAAAATGCATCTGTACTTGCAAGTTGTACCCGCAGATAAGCCGCTGACTTCTGTGAGAAGCCAGGTAGACAAACGACTTCTTCAAGACATTGTGATCATCATCGAAGATGAAGCTGAACCAATCCCTGTAACGAGAGGACGTTTGGATGCAGAAACTAGAGCAGCGGCTCAATACACTTCAAAGACAACACGGTGTGTTTATTATACATGGATGTTACATGCTGCAATGTCTTGTCTCGTCATCCTCCGGTATTCATTCAGGTGCAGCTAACGAACAATGCACTTTTAAAGGGGTCTTTACTGTGACAAGATATATTGTGCATGACAAGTAATGTGAATTGACTAATTTTCAGGCATGAGGGTAATTAATTACCTTTTCATAATTTGCCCTCCGGCTGAAAATTTTTCGACTTACTCTCCGCACTCAAACTTCATTTTTACCCACTCCCCACTTATTTTTGCCCGTTTTCCCTCACCACTGTCAATTTTTGAGACTCCCCTGCCCTGTGGCGAAAAAACTTGCCGATTTCCCCTGCCCTGGAAAAATTCCCCTCAATATTTGTCATTCCATTTCCCTGCAGACATGAAGCTACCCTACCCTGAGATGAAAAAAACATGTCGATTTCCCCCTGCCCTGTGAAAACATTTCCCCTGAAAATTAACATTCCCATGCAGACACATACTGCAGTGGCCTTCTACCGAAAACACCATGGCTCAACTTACCCTGTCCCCGTTTTTAAAGTAGCTTCCCTTCTCTCCTCGTTTTTCGCCAAGCCCTGTCCCCGGGACAATCAACCGATATCTGCCGTTCCCGACAAAAAAACCTAAAATGTGCTCCCCTGCCATCTAAAAATATTCCCCCTGCCCAAGCAAAACTTTCCCCTGCCCTCAAAAGTTGCTCCCGGAATAGCTTTTTTCAATGAATAGCTCCGTTGGCTGCACCTGTTCATTATTATACCTCTTGCACACAGTTGTTATGCGTTAACCATTTAATATTGGGGTTGGGGATTTGAGAGCCTGAGAGTGATTGTAAGTCGTGCAACATTTAAAATATTCTCTGACATGACTGTTAATCTGTTAGAAAGGTCGTCAGGTAGTCCGCAAACACAGCATATTTGCATTCACCGACTCCTGTTGATGCCCTTAGCCTTGGCATCGTTATTCAAGTTAATTAAGAAGATTTCTAATGCGAGGATGAACAAAGAGGGTTATGATGGGTCTCCTTGTCTGACCCCCTTTCTATGTTAAAATAGCCGGTGCTGAAGCCATCGTTCATCACGCAACTGCTCAAGTCTGTGTAAAATGTATTTAACCATTTTAAAGGTTTGGCCAAAGCCATAGGTATTTAAACATTCCACAATATAATCCCATTCTAAACTGTCAAAAGCTTTCTCAAAGTCTATGGCAGGCAGTATTCCCGGGAGTTCAATTTCGTCTGTATGCCAGAGAATTTCCTCTATCAGCCTGATGTAGTCACTATATCTCTGACTTTTACAAAAGCACTCTTCTGACAGTTGGTTAGGCTAGGTAAAACATTTGTGAGTCTGTTGGCGACCTATTTTGTAGCTTCTTTAGCGTTGGCGTTGATGAGAGAGATCGGTCGCCAATTTTAGATGTACTTGGTGTCTCTCCCTTTCTTTTTTATTTGTGTGATCACACTTTGTCGCTGGGATTCGGAAAGGCTCCCATTTTCAAACCCGTATTTGGGGACTCAACTACTGTCGGCCCTGTTGTCGGCCAGAATGTTGTGTACAATTCTGCTGGCAATCCATCATTGCCAGTGGTCTTATTTTTTGGCATCATGGTAACGGTGCAGTAAACTTCGTTGTGAGTTCTTGTTGATTCGAAGTTTTTCATTAGCTGAAACCTAAGTTTTGGGATGTTGTCATTTTTCAGGAAGTGGTGGTCAGTAATATCCCTTTCTGGGTTAGTTCTGGAAGAGTAGAGAGTGCTATAAAAAATCTTCAGCTCAGAAAGAATGCCTTTCTGCGATGTTTTCAGTTCATTGTTTGTGCCTATGATTCTTTTGATATGCCCTTTTCTACCCTTCCTCTTCTCCAGCCCTAGAAAATACTTATTGTATTTCTCTCCTTTTTCATGCCATCTGAATCTTGAACGAATAATTGAACCCTCAGTTAAGTAATCATTTTAACTTCTCGAGTTCTGCTTTTGCATTTTGGAGTCTGAGGATGTCTTCCTCTAACGCATTTGACCTGAGGGAGGCATCCAGATCAAAGACTGCTCCCTCAAGTTCATTGATTCGATTCTTTAAGAGTTTTGCTATTTGTTTTGAGTATCAGATTGTAAATTTTTTATCTAATATTTCAGGAGGTCCCATTTGAGGCGTTTGTCGTCCTCTATTTCGTCTATTGCATTGGCCTAAGCTAAGAAAATGTGAGCTTACTTTCTGCGTTGATCAGGCGCTATACTATATTAACCTATTATTTGGTTGGAGGGAGAAAAGATGTTTGACGTCTATAAATCAATGCAATGTCGGACCTTGGAAAAGCATTAGTAGCGTAAAGGAAGATATTGTTCGATTAAGTGACGAGTCAATCCCCTCCTTGTCACGATTTTGGTTCGATCAGATTGACTGTTTCAAGTGTCCATCATTTACATCCCGGGGTCCCCTTTTAGCGCATGCCCGAAATCACAGCAAATGCAACTTTGGATCGAGTTTGCATTTTGCATTTCAACATCATATCATATGGCCATGCGGACATGTATACATTTACATATACATGAAACGTTGAAAAAGGGAAATAGGAATTTAGAAATGGATAGAATTTTGATATATTCTAGGAACCTCGGTAAGCAAATTTTGATTGGCCGCAAAGTACCATCCTGGAAGGGCTTTTGCCAATCTATCACAATTGTGCTTTTTCAAAACGCATTCACTTCGAAAAGGACCAAACAGCACTTCATCAACGCAACAAAAACATTAAAAAATTGATTGTTGGCTTATTTCTGTTTTCAATTCGAATGACTAAATGGAATATTGACAGGCCGTGATGTACAATGGATTGGCGCCAAATCAAGAAGTTCGAGAGCATTATGCTCGTTCAAGACGCATCAAATCAGCGACGGAAATACGTCTTTTTGCTGTACGTATTCAATGTGTATTCGTTAGCGAAGTATAAACATACAAAAGTTCAAACAATCCTTTAATGTTGTTCCATAGAATAACTTTATTCAGTACTACATTATTTTACATAGTGTCATATTCCCTGATTAGGTTAATAGGTAGTAACCGTAATGACATTTACAGAATTGGAATTTGTATAAATCTCTCTCAATCGGTGATTGCTAAGACTTGTCAACCAATTAAGGATTGGACCATCAGATGTTTGGAAGGTAGTCAGGATGCTGGCGTACAGAATGTATCTTTTCACGTCCGCAATTTGATAAAATACTTTTTTTTTCAAAATCTACACATTTTTGTGGCCAAACTTCATGTGAATATTTTCAAATATTTAGCATGTATAATTTACACCCCCTCTTTTGATCAAACACCCGAAGATCTAATGTTCATCCTATTATCATCACAACATTTAAATACAGAGTTCGAGACGAAGAACCTATTCGACAGATACGGCAAGAAATTGTTACCCCAATTAGGTGCATTGGTGGTTAATATCAGTGTGCGGAGGTGTTTTCTTTGTTTATTTCATGCTAAGCTGTTTGAGCATACCTAAAACCATTTCAGAATTTCTCTTCGGATAAAAAATATTTTGTCAACACGACATTTCACCTCCATAGATACGACTGTTTTGTTTATCCGAAGTTAAATCAACAGTTGGAAACAGCGGGGCATTCGTAGAGTTAAATGTTTTTTCGGTTACTTTCATTTCACAAAAAGAGTATCTGCCAATTTCTACTCCGAATGCAAACAAATGCAATCCGTAAAGATTGAATATGCCACCCATAAACAAGAGCTTGGAGCAACTGGTGGAATTTCAGACTTCAAATAATTATAATTCTGTCAACGTAGCGACTAATCTTCGTCACAATTATGTGATCAGAGAGATGTGCCGTATTGATGTTGTGTTATATTTCACCTTTGGTTCACCAATGGTGTTCGAGAATTATTGTCATAAGAGTTCAAAACCCGAATGTACAGGCTGTTGTGAAATTACAATCATGACAAAATACTTTTTACGAGAACAACTTAAAAGTTTAAATCATTTAGAAATTGGTAAGGGTCAGGCTGATAAGGTCTCAGGACACTTTCAATCAAGTATACAACTCCATTCGATGTGGCAGTTTGGTCCTGTAGTGGTGTACCTTGCACTTCTACGACATCTGATGATAAAGTAAACAGGGAAAAAATTAAAAATACACCAACCGTTTGAATGCCCTGGTAACAAGATATGCAATAAATAGTTCCATTGGCCCTTTGTATACTAAGTGACTTATTCAGAACCTATGACGAAGAAATCTTGCAGAAAACACATTGATACTTAAACCCACTCATATATTTAATTTCGTTCACTTAGTTTTTGTGGATTCAATTCACATTAAAATTTGATTAAAAAGAAAATAAAGTAACAGAACGTTTTACTGGTCTATATGGCTGACTTTTTGGTTTGTGTCCCGTGCTGCAATACATTTGTATTCTTTACTCTAATAATCGAATTTGACTATGATAACTCACAATCAAAAACGAGCGAAACACAAAATACCTGAGCGCATGTTACTTCCTTTTAACCACCCCGTTTTCAAGTTGTATCCATTACATTGATGCGTTTTAATATCGGAAATGCATGACTTGGGAACAACATCATTAGCAATTAATGGAGCATATCTTCTCGTTGCAGGTGACTGAATGAAAGACAGCATCCAAACAGACGTAGAACCAACACAGGGGTGGCGGGGGGTGGGGGGTTGGGTAAATGCTTTTCAGGATAAGACATGAGTTTAAGTGTTGAATTAAAAGCATTTGTCATAAGGTTTGGCATTTAAATCTTACCTGAGACAGTGTGAAACTGTAAATTCTGTCCAGATTGCGTAAGCAGAGAACCCTCCGGGATACCTGGCAGAAAGTAGGTTCCGTTCACTATATGGAATTTCAAGACGTCCTCGAGTAATGATGGATTCTTCAACAAACTATCAAGAACACCGGGAGGGAGTTGCTCAAAAGCCGCATTAGATGGTGCAAATACAGTGAACGGGCCTGGTCCTGTTGTAATAGAAAGGAAAAAAAGGTGCCTCGTTTCATGGTATCAACACTACAACATTTATACTGAAGTGCATTTCATTATTTCCATGTAATTATTAAGCTTAAAGAAAGCCAGCTTTATCCATCGTTAGCACCAAATACTCTAGAGTGCAAATACTGGCGGCAGAGTACATATGCCTATGTGTGCGTGTGTGTAAAAGGTTATCGTGTCTGTTTGTCGCAACATTTCATAATAAGATTTGTAGATCATCCCATTTTTAATGGAATACTTTTTAATGTAAATCAATGATGAGTTTTAATAGTTTAGCAAAGTGTTCTTGGCAATGGGAAAAAACATGAGATTAGTTTGATAAAGCTGGTTGATCTTTTTCCGTGTTAAGTCGATAAATGAACGGACAGACGGAAAAAGCATGGTATGAGTATAAGAAATTGCACCTTTAAGAGGTTAAGAGTTCACTGAATCTTAAAAAATATAATCAGTTTTCACTGGTCTTTGTCTCTTAGAAGTGAACTCGGTAATTTTTATTGCTATTTGGCATTGTAGAATATTCATGTACAGTATTTGCTTTTTACATCTTGTCGGAATACAGTTAATACATGAATAATACATTGGTCTTTTAATCGAAGGGACGCCCATGGCGTATGTGTTCTTTGAATAGACGTCTGAGTACTATACAACAATTAAAAGTATACTGTTAACTGTAATCTAAATATGCCCATATATTGTCAAAGGGGCGTTCCTTTGTATTCAAAATGCCCATGTGAGGGCGCTGTTTTTAAAAACCGGCCACCCGCTTAAAATCTGTGATTGGTTAGATTTTCTCTTTCCATGGCAACTTTGGCAAAATTGGAACAGGTGACAGTATACCTTTAATGAAATGCAGTCGGAAATATTAGAATGCGCTTCGGGGACGGATATTGAGTCTCAAACCTTTATCACATTTGTTGGTCTACGCTCGTTAGGACCAAATTGAATTTCTTGGAGTAAGTAGACTTTTTACCGACTTATTTCTCTGAAAATCGAAAGGTTAATCCATTTCCAATCAATAGAGTTAACACATGGATACGGACTTCAAATGACAGTACATTTAAGGCAATAGTTTTCTTTAGTACGAAACTTGTCAGGTGACCCCAATATTTCTTCATGATTTTGAAAGGCAATACAATACTTTAAATTTTCGTTGACAAAAGTTTGACCAAAGTCAACCGATTTCGAGGTACATACTACATTAAGGTAGTTCGCGCCCCAAAAGTTAGGGACCTAAAATTAAGCTAAAACTTTCCTTAATAAAACCTCCAATCATTCTCTTATCAAATGAAGAATAAAAATCAGGAGTCAGCGCGCAAAGTTTGGTCCAGAAATTCAATTTACCTAACATTTGCATATATTTGAAATTCAAAATGGCCGCCACCCCTGTGTAAACTCTATGGGAAAACCAAAATTTTTAATTTTTAACAAGTGTGACAGTGAAAACTTTTCTAACTGCAAGAGCTCTAGAATGAGTCCCAACAAGTGGTAGACTAGAAAGAATTTTAAAACAGAGAGTCCGAACAGCCGTCAGCGAGGCATATTCTACCACACTGTATGATAGAACCTAGGGTGTTACATACCTTTCAGAGCAGACTGCATGCCTGCAGTCTTCAGAGCAGTCTGTAGAGTTGAAAACTGTGAACGATTGTCCACTACCCATCCAGTACTGTGATTGACCGATGAATGGAGTATGCCGTCAATCAAGTGGACAACACCGTTGGAGGCCAAGTGATCTGCACTACTTACAACAACTCCATCTATCGTCACAACCTGAATCATAAATGTCAAATATTATACGTTCAATGCATATTCTATCACTATGCTGATGTGGACAATGGCCACTACATGAAAGGTCTCTACTAACTTTGAATGGTTATCACTGGTAATCTCACTACAATCCAACCTGTGTATAGTTATCACACTGTACGGACCGAGAAAAAGTTACAACTATATGGAGATGGATTTTGGTATTTCTTTTGTTGAAAGTGGTGGACTGGGTGATGATAACAGATAACACTAGTATAAAATTCAATGCCATAAATATGTTGGAAATTATGATTTATGCTATTACATTTGACTGAAAATCGTGCAGGGAAGACATAAATTTGGTCAAAATAGACTTATTTCTCGATCCAAGTCTGAACACTCTGTCAAAGATCATTCAGAGTCAGATATGATGACTATCATATACAGGGTTTGTATGAAAATGGAGGAATTACATGGCACCACTGACCTCATACAAGGTGCGGCTGTTCTATAAAGTGCCTCTCATATGTATATTGTTAAGTGACTGTCACAGGGTGGCCGCGATAAGGAAGTGGCTGCTGTGTAAGGGCGACCACTTAACTGGCTTAACTGTTTATATAATTCTGACAAGTGCTCTTTGCAATTGTTATGGGTCATTTATATTCAGCTCTCAAACAAGACGGTAATCGCTTCAAGTAGAACGTTGTTGCGCCTATTTGTACCAGTTTAGTTTTGTTTGAATTCAGTATATTTTCGATCGGATTCGTGAATGCTTTACTACAACTTACCGTACTTCCCGTCTGGTATATGTTAGCTCTGAGCGGATTTCCCTTCAAAGGTTTCAACAAATCGTCGTTGCCGAGGGAGGATGACATGACGATACCGGGAAGAGTGTGATGGTCTACAAAGTCCTTCATTGCAGGGATATTCAGACGATAATAATGGCATAGCCAGGGATCCTGGGTAACGTATTCTCTGTTGATGGGCGCGAACAAAGTGAAAGGCCCTGAAAAGAACAAAGTACATTATGCAATCGTTAAAGTACATAATAAAGGCGACCAAGGCGGCAATTGTGGACCAACAGTAGCAGGAAGTGAAAGTTTTGGCAAAAACCAAGATTATTCCAGGATAACCGCCAAGGAACAACCATCTTCATAATGTGATGTTACCTTGGACGGTATTATGCTCGGCAGAAGATACTGTATTAAGTAATCTCAGCACATGAGCAACATGCCTCTCAATGTCTAGATGAGAGTATCCTTAACGGCTAAAGCGACGAAATGACTTTGCTCGGGAACTTTCGGTCGGGTAACTGATTGGCCAATGCTGACGTTATGTAACCATGTAGTACTATTATCTATTCTAGGCATGCGTACCAAGAGTGGTATTCCTTCTACTGTGTGTGAGTGCGGTTCATGATGTTACACCATGTATTGGTGGAATTGTGAGAATTGGTTGTTGACCTTCCAACTTAATCATTGTATGACCATGGGGATTCGTAAATGGCCAGAAAGAGGATCTATAATCAAACAACATCACCGTGGTTCTCATTTTGTGCAATCACTTGGGCGTGACACAAGTTGACTCACATATAAAACTTCATTGATATAAATAAGGAGCACAGCGGGAGAGCTCCATAAAATCCAGCTTTATATTGCTTCCGTTGTCAACACTCGAGAGAGCTTATTTTAGAAAGGCTACACGCTTTGCACATACATTTCGATGATTTTGTTTTAAAAGTTGGACGAGAAGCGAACCTTTGTTCAGTGAAAATGCTTTCAATCAAATGGATACGCAGGGAACTGACCGTGCCTACACACTGTAGTCGACTATAGTTATGACAAATTATGCCAAGTAGCAGAAACTATGTAAAAAGTAACATTGCCTTTCTTTACAAATGATGGAATTGAAAATTCCGTGAGCAAACAACTGTTATTGTTATTTTTAAGGCAATTTCCATTGTACTATTCTCCCACCAAGTACATTAATTGATGGGACCCCAGCATGAGGAGTCGTCGTGGTTTAGCACAATGCTGCTCACACTGTGCTGAAAATCATGTATAACTTAGACCCTACAATAATCCATATCTAAAAGTTACTGTGGTTTGCGATGATGGGAGTGGATTGCCTGCTTCAGGCCAACGGCACGAAAACCGTAACCAAGCTATCGTCATCGTAGCAGATATTGCTTTTCACGGTCGCCTATTGTTGATTGCTAGACACGGACGTGTTGGGATAAAGTTTTCTCTCTAAAATGATTCAGATTTGTATATAAGCATATAAAGAGGGGGTTGGTTGGTGTTACATACTGGGACCACAAATTTCTTAATTGACCGTCAGAGCAACAAAATGAAAATGTTTTACAACCAAAGGTTTAAAAATTCACACAATGTGTTCGTAATCGCTCTCATAAAATTCAGATATCTTACAAATATTCGGCGGAACGAAGAACTACAACTGTTTCTGCCTTTTGTTAAGACTTTTCAGAACACAAGTGGAACATTTAAAAGAAGGGGTTCCCTAAAATGATTTCAATCAGTCAGCTTTTAGAGGAAGTGGTCAAACTTTAAACGGAAAATGATATTTACTTTCTGAAAAGACATTCGTTGATGGATTTTTAGGCATGATTTCAGGGACAAAAGCATCACGAAATAAAGTTGATGGAAAAGAAAATGTATATCGTTTGTGTCAAAAACGTCGATGTACGTGAATCATCATGAACAGAAATTATTGTCAAAACACAACACAGCGTATACACATACTGAAGTCCTGAAGCACAGAAAAATGAGAAAAGGCGCGAAAGTGGAAAAGATGTCCAAAAGATATATTTACCTTTGCCAGCCAGTGGAGTGTCAAGTCCATCGATTACTATTGTTCGAACATACTCAGATGCCCCAAGCATGTTTGCTACCTCTAAAACGTTTAAGTCGGAAGTAAAGCGATTGTCGTTCAGTGTATCATCTATTCCCACGGCGCTGCCCAGTTTTTCTTTCAGCATATCATCTGTAGCCAGGACTGCGCCTAGACAAAGGAATAAAATGACCGTTGTCTCCATCTTCGTTTTTCTGTAGTTCGGTCAGCGGGATGATGAGGGATGTTCTGTTGAATGATTATTTTGTGCCTTATATACAATTTCAAGGTGTTTTAATCATTGTCATATCTTTATAAAATCATTCGAGATTTCATTTGTCCTTTAGTGAAGGCTAAGGGTGCATTCATAAATAGTGTTGAGGAGGACGAGAGGAATTGCAATGGCCTTATTTTTCAGATCCCCTTAACTTCCCGTAGAAGGGCTTCAAATCTCCTTCCACTTCCCACATAATTTTTAAATCTCCCTAATTCCTTCCCCCCTCAGTATTTATGAATGCAGCCTAATTTTACACAATGGACACCCGATTTTGCAAACGTCTATGACTATCTCCAGTATTTGTGAATGAAGCCTAATCTTACACAATAGACATTCCATTTTGCATATGTCCGTGGCTAAGTTAATTGATAACTTTCAAGTTGATATCCTTCACTTCAACACGACCTATACGAATGGCGAGAACTTCAACTTCAAATTTCCATCTTTAATAGATGTTTGCTGTCGTGGTTCGGTAACGCAACACAGTAAACTTTTAGTTTCATTTGGTAAAGTGAGATTTCATCAACTAAATCAGAATCAGAGCTGTCTTTGTCACTGTCACTGCCAGTATGCAGCTATAGTGACACTGCCCATAGGCCTGAGTATGACAAAAACATGTATTTACTTAGATAATTTTATCCGATACGTTATTGTTCTACTCCTCATAACATGTTGAACTGTCTCGTATTCAGCTTACCAACACAGCCTGTGTTTGTTGTGCGTTCGCATCAATTTTGGTCTTGACTCTAATTTAATTATCGAAAAAAGTGTTTACATAAAAGGTGGATAAAGTTTTTTTCTGTATGTTGTAGGGAGACAGCAAGAAACTATATCATTGCATAGAAATACTGAAAAAATTTTCAAGTTTTGAAGCTTCTGCCATGTTTCAAGATCTACTAGTTGTTTTGCGTATGGAAATTCAGTGGCATTCATGCTATTTTAGATTTGTTCGAAATAAAGTAATGAAATACGATAAATTTGTTTTTTACTCAAATTAGAACACTTGCATGAAATAAATATCGTATTTATTTTGAATAATCACCTTCCAAACTATGCAATCTGATAACATGAATAAAAGAGACCAAATTATTTTCAGACCTAACTTATAAGCTTCAAATCCCCCTCTACTACCCCAAGAATGTTCAAATCCCCCTGAATTCCTTCACCCATCTCAAGGATTTGTGACAGCCTAATCTTACACAATGGACTTCCGATCGTGCACATATCCGTGACAATCTCCAGTATTTGTGAATGTAGCCTAATCTTACACAAGGGACATCAAATAGTGCAATATGTCCATGGCCAAGTTAATTGATAACTTTTTACGTTTGATGTCCTTCACTTCAACACGGCCTATATGAATGGCCAGAACTTCAAATTTCAAAGTTAATTAAAGCTGCAAGCAGCGTTGGCGGGGCCCAAGCGGTTGCCATGGTTGAAAGTATTTACACTGATGATACTATGTGCAACTTTTGAGCTTCCATTTGTATCATATGTAGAGAAATCTTAGAACCGATTGTTGACACATGTGAAAATTACCTTTAAAATCTCACGCATCTCAATTCTAATTTAAAATGATTTTGAAAAGTATGCTTGATAAAGAAAGGCGAAACCAGCATTTTATGTAAAATTGGTTTTCGGTATACCATCATAGCTCACTCTGGAAATTTACCATGTGTCCTATCTGTTGACAAATCCTAGGACTAGTTGTTAAAATTAAAAATTACCTGTCAAAGATCATTTTGCCCTCTTCCCATTTAAATGATTTGGAAAAGTATGTTACATAGACAAACGGGAAATAGCATTTATTTCCCACTGATTGTGTGGTCACTTGTCAGCCATACAGACTGATGTGATGAAAAGTATAGAAAGTCATTGCTTCAGTTTATGAAACAACATGATATTGTTTTGTCCACATGCATGTACACTACCTGCACAATGTGACTTTGATGGTCTTGTAACGGCTTCCTCGAAATTATATTAAAATATTTCAAAGTAGTGTTAATAATTTTATATAATCGAATATCTTGAGAGTTCAAAGTGATGCCTATATGCAGAACTGGGAAAGGCAGACGACAACTAACATCGGTCCTTAGTACAAGTCCAACAGTGGGGAATCAATATATACGTGAACTCACGAAACTCAAAGTCATGCTACCACGCATGCTCCAGCACGAGAACGTAAGCTTTACCATTAGCACCCGGGCATGC
Organism: Ptychodera flava; assembly: GCF_041260155.1. Lineage (NCBI taxonomy): Eukaryota > Metazoa > Hemichordata > Enteropneusta > Ptychoderidae > Ptychodera > Ptychodera flava. The sequence continues at coordinate 32,284,757 of NC_091934.1, read as the reverse complement.
ACAGAAACCCTCGCTGTTAGCCATGTTCGAGACAGTCGACAGTCTGGTCAATGCAACTAACCTGTCAACACGGCGAAAAAAGCTACAAAAGTTTGGCGACGTAAGGAAAATATATATACTGATGCACAATGCCTGGTATTTACAATGTTTACAGAGTGTTCCGAGTATAAACGCTTTAAGTTTGTTCACGCAGCTTTAGTATGAGTTATAACGCCACTCGAAGCGTCGCTCACGTGGCCAAGGCAAGTGAAGTTTGGTTCAGAAAAACTTGAAAGAGAGCAATCGAGAACGGGATATTACATAGTGTGATCTTGTTTAAACTTAAGATGCAATCGAAGACTGACGGAAATTTCAATGTGATGACCATTGTATAAGGATGATAATTGTGGAGCTATGTAATTTCAGAAAAGTATATAAATTTGTGTAGAGAACATACAACAGAGGTGCGTAAGCGTCAGTTTCTGAAAAAATCACATCTCTCACCATCTACTGACCGAACCACAGAAAAACGAAGAAATGTACAGCATGGACACAACACTAATCTTTTTGCTTTGTCTAGCCGCTGCCGTAGCAACAGATTGGGCCAACTGAGTATGTTCGAACAATAGTAACCGATGAACTTGGCTTTCAACTAGCTGGCAAAGGTAAATATATCTTTGGGACATCTTTCCCACTTTTCTTGTCTTTTCTCTTTTTATATGCTTCAGGGCTTGAGTATACGTACGTTGTGTTGTGATTTGACAATAATCCCTTTTCATTTTGACGCACTATTGATTTCTATTGAAGTTTTTTGACACAAACTATATGATTTTATTTTTCACCGACTGTATTTCCAGATGCTTTTGTTCCTTATATGATTCAAGCAAATCCAGCGACAAACGTCTTTTCAGCGAATGAACAATTTCCCTGCCACCCAACACAAGGTGACGCGAATAGAATACTGTTAAATACATGTTAGTTTTGCTACCGCAGCGGCTAGACAAAGCGAAAAGGTGAGTGTTGTCTCCATTCTCAGTACATTTCTTCCTTTTTCTGTGGTTCGGTCAGTGGGATGGTGAGAGATGTTCGTTGAACGATTATTTTGTTCCTTATATACAATTTCAAAGCGTTTTAATAATCGTCATATTTACATAAAATCATTCGAGATTTCTTTAGTGCTTTCGTGAAGGCTAAGGTTGTATTCACAAATACTGGTGGGCAGGGGCTTGGGGAATTGCGATGGAAATCTTATATTTTTCAGCACCCCAACTAAATAATCTTAAAAATTCCCCCATCTATATGATTAACATTTTCACACGTTTTGCAGATGGTCGACACTATCTTTTAAAAACGCACGCCTAAATTTGTTTTGCTTTTTGTATCAACTCCA